>NC_142772.1:23280098-23437598 GCF_988280905.1 Pimephales promelas
GAGAGTCTCAGTCTGCATTACATTATCAATGGTGTTTTAGGATGCCAAACATTTATTATAATAATGTAATAATGATTTAGAATTATTCCCACGATGTACTGTAAAACCTATTTAGCCTATAAATGTACTATGTAAATGAAAATTAGTATTTCAAAAGTATATTTTAACCTACATTACGCTAAAATATAGGAAAATTAAAATACTTTTGTCCTAATTTCTTCCCTTGCAAGAAATAAACCCTTGAGCTTTTATTTAGGAGAAAACACCAGACCATGATGATCGCGTGAGCAAAGTAATCACACAGAAAAAACTGGATGCTATTCTAATGTCAGTTATTATAATGGCGCAACGCCATATCATGCTTTCAATTTTAGTTCGTTGGCAAAATATAACACTAGAGATCTTAATGTTAGGTTTTACATTTTACATCTTTACATATATGTTGGTAAAAGGGAGAAGAGAGAGTTCGGCAAAAGGCGGATTCGAACTCGCGTTCAGTGCATCAAAAGCTGCTTTCAAGCACTTCAAGCCCTACGACCTACGCCACTGAAGCTGTTTCAAGATGGGCGTCTTTTTGCTGTAAAGACAGACACTTAGTGCAAATATGCTACATTATAGAAAATTTAAAAAAAAAAAAAAGTTTTCTTCCCTTAGCTTGGGCCACAAGTGCACATGGCGAACTTTCAATAAATAAATTTTATCAGACCGGCCCTCGCGGCCTCGAAACACAACCGGCCCACCGGGAAAACTCCCGACTCTCCCGATTGCCACTCCGCTACTGGTTTTAAGTCAAATTAACCGATTTAATTGAGGCAGTGAAATTCAAATCAAAGGTTTTTTTTTGTTTTTTGTTTTTTTGTTAATTGATTATTTCAGCCCTATAACAAACAATGACTAATCATCATCATCCTTTTCATTGATTTCAGGCAATGGCACAGACCATTCAAATCATTGTAAATTCATGCCACCAACTTTGGCTGGAGATTGGATACTGCAACACAAACAGTCACAATTATGTCAGTGTGTGGAACCATATGCACACTCATACTAGTTCTTAATATGTGAAAGTTTTGTATCCTCTCAATTGCTCCCTTGACATGTATCCGTACATGGACAATCTCCCAGGCCTGTTCCACATCTCTTGCACTATAAGCTAAGTTTTCCCTCTGGTAAAGGCAGGAATGACTATAGTTGCTCCATGATTTGTTAACACCAGAGCAATCAGGACGCCTCAGTCTGCCATCACTTTGTCCCCATCAAGCTTATCAAGAAATTCACTCTGAAGTGTTATCACTTTGTCAGATGTCCTCCCACTAAATGCTTTAGCGACAAGAGATATTGCACCTGTTGGTGTAATGGACACTAACAACTTTATGGTGTTTATAATTGGAACATGTCTATGCCCTTACTGTAAGTTATCCAGTGTGCTGAATATAAACTTCAAATCAGTCAATAACACTGCAACACTTTGAATATGATGCTTTAAAGGGGTGGTAAAATGCCATTTACACAAGATGTAAAATAAGTCACTGATGTCCCCAGTGTGTGTTAAGTTTTAGCAGTTTTACCCCCCCAGATATATTTGTATAGTATGTTAAAGTTGTCACTTTATGAGGGTTTGCAAAATCGCACCATTTTGTGCCTGGCCCTTTAAATGTAAATGAGCTGCTTCAGAGGGCGGGGTTTCAAGAGCTCTCCAGTGTTAGCAGCTGTGATTATCTCATGCAGACACTAAAATAACAGAAACTGTTCTCCCTTTAATGTTAAAGCAGAGTCAGTCAAAGATGGAGATACTTAAGAAGAAGTGACAACATGTGGAATGCAACAGGATGTCTCTGAATAGTTAGTAGATGCATTTATGTTGCTGATGTGAAGTTAACTATCTTTAGGATATTCTGTCATGGAAATCTATAAATCGCTCATATAGGAACTGTTGTAAGATGCACACAGAGTGACATTCTATTGCATGTGAAAAAATGGATGTTAAAGTTTAGTGATCAACAATATTGATTTTTTTTACCGTTTTAACCGTTTATGGGCTCGATAACCGATATGCAGAACCGATTTGTATTTGCTGTTATACTTCTGACACAATTATTACAACACAAATGAACTGAACACACCATTATAACAATCACTCCCTCTTTCATGTTAGATTAAATCTTCAAATTACAATAAAAACATTTATATTATTACATTATATAATTTATATCTAAATAATTTATAACTAAATTATACATAATACTTTGTGTATAATTATACATTATACTTAGTGAGTCCCTTATCAGTGTCTGCTCTATTACTTACCTCTGGCCATCCGAAGAGGAACCCTTCTGTGAGCTCCTTGTCTGCTCCGTTACTCACCTCTGGTTGTCCGAAGAAAATCTACTGTGTGAATTCCTTACCTGTGTCTGCCCCATTGCTCACTTCTGGCTGCCTGAAGAGGAATCGCTGAGCAAACTTCTCAAGCAGCCTGATGAGGAAGAGTCGGACCCGCTTGTGTATTTTAGCTAGGATTTGCCCTATTTTAATTCAATAAAATACAATGTTTAATACTGTCCATCTTGTCTGGTCTTGTGGTGTCTTTGGGTAACTCCTTGAGGTGGTACGCCTAATAGGGGTGGAGGAGGCCAGTGACAAATACCTTAGATATTCTGTGTCCAATGGAGATAGCAGGAAGTGACAGAACAATCAACATTTTCCAGGAAACTGCTGCCCCCTGCATTACCGAAGTTGACATGATGGAACAGTGGTGAGAGAGTATCAGGAGGGAGATGCTTGGTGTATTTTTACGCCTCATAAAGTCTTCATCGAGGGCACACCTCCACTGTTCTAGGCACAAAAACCTCTGGAATTTGTCTTTGGAGAGACCATCATCCTAAGATCTGGTCTCCTTTTTGGCTGCTGAGCATGATGAGCTGGTCACCAGTCTTTATGAGGGGTAGCATGACTTGCCATTCTCTGCTTCTGAGCTTCCCTCCGATTAGGAGCTAGACCAGGTTGGGGCCGGGTGGCCAACAGCCCCTCCCCTTAAGTACGGTGGGGAAGAGTCGCCAAACAGCCTAGAAGATGAGAGGGGGAATCATGCAGGAGCAATCTGTCCCTGTTTTTGATGTCTGTGAGATTCAGCCAAAAATGTCTTTCCGTGGCAACCCTAATAACCGTGGATTGGCCATGGTCATTTTGGTCGCACCAAGAGACAAATCTGTGGCCCAATGGAGATTCGAAAAAGCCTCTTCATGAAAAGTACCTCAAGTGTTCATATCTTTCAGCAGGTCCGCCTGGTAGGCTGTAGCACTGCCATGGTGTGCAGTGTAGCACCAGCCTGACCCGCTGATTGAAACGCTTTCCCCACCAGCGTGGATGTTGTTCTGCATGGCTTGGCATCATCGTGTAACCACATGGCCTTCTCAGCCAGGTTGATTCACAATTAAGCTCCACAATCTTCGAGTGGGAGCTTGTACTTTGTGGGAGAAAAACTCACAGTGCTTGCTCTCGCCATGCTGGAATGCATGGACATCATGCTCTTCCCCCAAATGGGCCATGGGCATGCATTCCCTGATTGTTTGCGACATTATCTCCTTTTTCTCTCTTTTTTCACACTGACAACTTGAACTGTAATTCTAACAAAGTGGAAAGATAGAGATGTAGCACACACGAGTGCACATTCCAATGTAATCATCGCCAAATTCTTGCCATGTTTGCCATACATCTTTCACAACTGGTCAAAAAAATATATTTTCACACAGCACATGGAACAGTAGCTTTTGAACTCTCATTAATAATATATTGATTGAGATTAATGATGTGTATCCCTCTAGATACTTTTAAAAAATTACATGGGAAAATGTCAATTATGCTCTAATTAAAAAAAAATAGAGCAATATAGATTGTTAAACTCTATGAGCCTATATTTATTTATTTTAACACTTAAACAGCCAAGAGTGGAAAATGCCAAGCAAAAAATAACTTAATTTCATTTTTTATATAATCTGGACTAAATAAATCATATCCAAAAGATTTTTTTTTAATTTGATATATTTTGGATTTTATGAATTGTGTCTCCTGAGATACGTTCACTGATAAGGGTATAAAAAATGACCATGTCCTTAATCTATTAACTGTTACTGCCACTGTATGTTTAAAGCAATTAATTCCCATTCTTCACCTGATCTAATGTTGACAAATTATATATCATTTAAAAGCTTACGAACTCAACGACGTTGTGTTACCATAGAAACGGTACTCTAAATTATTTTAATGGGCCCCTCAACTTTTGGGCATCGTTATGTTTCATAATTTATGATCAAAACCTTTTTTTAATCTTGAAAAAACATATTGTCTGAAAGATCTGAGTCTCAATGTTTCATATTTTGTGACAGAAGTGGTATTTGGACAGAAGTTCATTAATTTGTAATGGCAAAATGCATACAATTGAATTCAATGGAATGTAAGTCACCGGGTGGCTATTTTTGGTATTATGCCTAAACAAAATCACATGGGAACTTAAATTTTTGTGATATCAACTTCAAATTTGGAACACAACTTGGTTAGATATGAAGAGTTCAGATGCAAAAGCCTCTAAGTGCCATTTGAAATTTTCAAATGATCATTTTTTTCAAGCTTAGATATTCAAGTTCAGTAATTTCACTTAAATGACAATTTAAGTGAAATTACTGAACTTAAATATACAAGCTTGACAAAAATGATCATTCTAGATGAAAATTTCAAATAGCACTTAGAGGCGTTTGCATCTGAACTCTTCATATCGTGAGCTTAGAATTATAAGGTTCTATCTCCACTTTTGGTCGAAATTGAGTTTTTGACATAATCTGATCCATTAGGTGTTTATTAATGCCTGTGTGGTGTTATTTTTGTAAAAAAAAAGATTAATAGATAAAGCTATAATAGAAAATTTTACTACATTACAGTTTTGCCAGGTGGGATGTAAAAACTTTAATGCTCAATATCTCAGAACTACCCTAAACGGAGATAGAACCTTATAATTCTAAGCTCACGATATATGGCCTTTATTATAGTAATTTTATAGGAAAAAATATATTTTTTAAAATACATATTTTATAAAAAAGAAAAAAAAATAATAAGTACAGTATATTTGATTTAAACTTAACTTTTTTCATATTTTAATTTTAGGTCTAAATTAGGTCTATATTCCAAAGCATTCTTGAATTACAATCATTTAAGTTTTAATAGTGCAATAGTGCGTATGGCAGCATGGTTGGATGGTGCGTTGTGTTTTGTTTGTTTCTGTTGTCTTGTCATGAATGTCGGCATTCTCTAACAAGAGAAGCGCTTTTAAACATCAGGCAAACAAGTCCAGCGGATTTATTTCCCACTGTTATGCTCCCAGCAGCTGAAATAATGGACATTCTAGTGAAAGCCGGGCTCAGCTTTGAGCGAACAAAGGAATACGAGCGGAAAAGGGGAAAGCGAGTGGATGCTTTTGTGCGACTTCGCAGACGCGGTAACCGTACAGTGCTACCAAGCATTTTTCTCTCAAATGTTCGGTCACTATGCAACAAAATGGATGAACCCCAGCTACTGATGGTGAGCGTCTGTCCTATGTTTCTCGGAAACTTGGCTGGGCGATCTAATCCCGGATTCTTCGTTACAACTGACCGGCTTTAGGTTGCTGAGAGCGGACTGAGACGTAGCTCTTTCCGGTAAAACAAAAGGTGGAGGTATTTGTTTTTATATTAACAGTAGCTGGTGTGTAGATATCACAGAGATTCTGCAACATTGTTCCCTGGACTTGGAATCATTTTTTTTCTAAACTGCAAACCCTTTTACTCGCCTCGCGAGTTTGCGTCGTTTATTTTGGTCTGCGTTTATATAGCGCCGGCAGCTAATGTTAAAGAAGCCCACTCGCTTACTCGTCGATCAGATATTAAGTGTGGAGCAAACAAATCCGGATTCCTTAGTTATCATTCTTATTTTTTACTGCTGGACAAGATTGCTCCTCTACAATAATATCATCCCATTTTCATTTTTATAGCTACATAATCAGTAATGTTTAATACAAATATGAAATACTGGACAATGTCACATGAATATTAATGTAAATGTTCATAACACTATAGAAATTATTAAAATTAGTCTAACTTTGTAATAATCAAATTTAAACTGCTCATGCCACATGCTGTCTTTTTTAAATAATTGTTATTCAGTCTGATTCAGGGTTTCTGAATCCTGGCATAAAGACAATGTCTTAAAATGAGTCTTAACAGGGGCCATAATTCCCAACTGTCCTTCTCAAGAAACTAATTTCAGCAAATATCATGAATTAGGCTAATACAATGAGATGAGCATGTCTTTAGCAAAGAGGATATGGCTCTGCTAAGTGCTAAGTGAAACACTTAGGGCAGCCTAGCATAGTTAAATTTAAGTCAAAGTTACTCAAGCATGGTACAAGTGTAGCTTTAAGATTGCTGCCATAGAGAGGGGGAGGTTTCTTTTAAAAAAAATGAACACCCAATTCCAAACTTAAGACTGGGCTAGAGGGTGTGCGATATGGAAATGAGAGAAATGAGGCAACTGCAAGCAATAAACATGCTAATTCACGTAAGCATATCAACCACTTATCTGTAACCAAGAAGAAAAGAGCAGGAGAAGCTCAGTGTAATTTAACCCTACATCAAGAGCCGGACTATAGCTAACATTGACTTGTTGAAATATATATATATATAAGTATATAAGTATTTTTTATTGCATACTAATAGGATTTTTGGGTTTTTACTCTTTATCGTGAAGGAGAAAGACTGTGAAAATTGCATTTGAGAACATGCACATCGCTTGATTTCTTCATCACAATGTGACAGAATTTTAAAGAGAATAACTGGATCAGCCGGTCACGGTAACAAGATTTCAGTGTTTATCAGGGAAAACAGAGTGATAAAGGACAAGGGAGATTAGCATAAAGAATGCAGGTGTGAAGGAACGTGTATTCTGTAGACATTGCGGTCATGCCAAAATTCAACATCTCAGCCGGTGTCATCTGGGGATTATGGTTCACTGAAATACGAGTCAGAAGAGCAGTGTTTTGTGTTGTAAAGGTATTTTACATGCATTTTTGTCTTCTTTGTTCTACATTATTTACTACTTGCATTATTGTCACTGATTTAAATTCTTAGGATAGGAATACAACACTTTCTTAACCTCCATTTGCATGTCTAATATATTCGAAGCAATTGATTGATCGAGCTCGCATCACCTGATTATTGTCCTGTAAAAACAACCATAAATGTCAGCTCGTCCTTCCCCTCATAGTTTATGGTTGCTATAAAATTAAACTGTCATCCGTGTAACCTATAAGATTCCTCTTTGATTCAAGGCATTTTATATCTTCATATACTGACATTTTATTGGGCGTTTAATTTGTGTTAAGTCTTCCACCATTATCTCCTATACTATTGCCTATTGTGTTTTCTTAAATTGACACTTTTAGGCAATTTATTTGATATGCAATTTTATGTTTCTCCTGTCACTATTTACACGGCAATGTTTTGTTACAATACATTTCTGTGAATAATGTTATTGTCATTGAGCTGTTGTCACACCTTAGTGGACTACACTTCCCAGCATCCCTCATCTTCACCACCTGATCAGCCATCACCTGATCACCCATCACCTGCATGTCATTAGTCATCTAGTCACATTTGTCTGTCATTGTTATCATCTTGTATTTATGTCATAGATTGCATATAGGCTAAAATGGTAATGGTTCCATATACAGAAGGAAAACCTGACTGAACTTAGGGACGTGACGTTGTCATGACAACTTGACATAAGTTAAACTGTGCCATGAATATTTTTTGTGACCTCAACAGTGGTACTAATTGAATTTGTCATTAAAAAGTAGTAATGGCGTCATGACAGCCAATGTCAAAAGCAACTTGATAGTTTAATGTAATGTTAACCAATAAAGCTATGTGCTTTCTTAAGTTTGATAATTAATCTGTTATGTCATATTTATGACAGGTTGTGTTGTCTTTGTAATGTCAAGTTTTCATACAAAGACACTGACAGGTTATGATATTGGTTGTCACAACCATGCATAAAACTTCCTTCATATTTATAACTTATATCATGTCATGCTTATGAAAGTGTCATGTTAGTCTTATGCACACCCCTTCAAGTAAAGTGTTCCCCAGAATGGTCACACCTCTCCAGAAAACAAATAATGTCAAGTTGACTCAACTAAACGTTTCTTTTTATTTATTTATTGTGTGTCACATACAACGTATTTTCAGTTCATATAACTTATTTACAAAAGTTGAGTCAACAAGAAAAAGCTAGTGAAAATTAGTACTAAGATATATGTATTTTTTTGGCTTACTTTTTTTTTACAGTGGCAGATAAACTGAGAAAACACAACGGGACGAGATTGGACAAATAACTGGAATAGACAGAGAGAATAAATAACCAGACTACATGAGGGAACTAATGCATTAATTAATTAACAACAGGTAAACAGAATAAAACAAGCACAGACATGGAAATTATGACAAAATGTAAAAACTAAATACAATAAAAAGAACATAATCCTTACAGTTTTTTCGTTTTATTTATTTTAATTCAATTATTTTCTCATCTGACTTTTTTAGGCTCTTTTCCTCTTGTAAAACAAAAGAAATGTACTGCACTCTTGTGATCACGCTCCCATACCTCTTTTCATACAGTCAAGTGGCCCCATTCTGAACTTTAACACAAGCACATAATGCACACACTTCTCATATTCACTGTTCAAAGCCTGTCACCCAGAAACCAGTCTGCTTCTGTGTAATTGGTTTTATTCTGCAGTAGGCTAAAAACCTCAAGCAATTCTTTCAGAGAACACTTCAGGTTCATAACGCTTTATGTTCTATGGCTTGACTGGATGACACTTTTTACATGCTGTCTGGGGCATGGAATTAAAATAAAGTATCTAAAATTAAAATCAGGATATTTTATGTTAAACAATCATTTCTGTTAACAACAACATTGACAAATGGACTTAGTGGTGTATTTTGAATGCTATGAGTTGATCGTGGCCAGATGTACTCTAGACTTCAAACATACAGAACCTTAACTTGAGAATTGTTGTGCTAGCTTTGACCCTCTCTAGTTTGTGCAGGTCCACAAAGTCTTTGAGTGGGTACTGTGTGTGATGTTTTCTGGCAATTCAAACAAATCCTAGTTTTACACAGCATTTTCACTTCTCTAGATGATTCGCTTTTCAGCCATGTTCTTTTTTTTTTCCTCTAAAATCTCCAGGGGAGAGAATTCAATATCCATTTCAGAATCCATTCCTGCAATAAAGAAGGCTGGGTGTGAGAATAATATAGTAATGATCAGGAGCTTCTACATGTGTGTCATTTTATTGAGATTGTCTCATATGTTGTATAACTGATCCAATGAATGTAATGACTCACCAAACGTATATTGAGGCCATGAATGGAATGGACATATATTTTTGCAGCAACTGCAGCAGACAAATGCAACCTATGCAGTTTATGCCCACATGCACACATGAATAATTTATACAAAAAAATCTGTTAAGTTAAAAAACAACAACAACAACAAAACAGTTTTATTCTGTTATCTGGCTATACATGAATTATTTGAGCAAACATTTTAATCCAAAGCATATGCTACAGCACATGTGAAGGCTGCATCCTTCAAAGGCCTCGGACTTCGAAGGATGCAGCCTATTCGTCCTTCGAAGGCCGCACCATGTAGCCTTTATAGGATTTCCTAATTGCTCACCCAGGTGTTCCCAATTACCGCTCCTAGTGCCAAGTAATGGTGCAAGAGTACAGCTGCCATCTTGATAATTCATTTGATATAATTGAGTAAACAGCTTTGGAGCCAGAATCGGCTATTGACATTTTATATATATATATATATATATATATATTTTAATATATTTTACTGGAGGACATGGGGAGGATGTTGCTGTCGTGGCTTAGCCCAGACCATGGCCAGAGCTGGTTTACTGTGTCCCAATTCAGAGGCTGTGTGTGTGTGTGTTGTTGTGTGTTGATGCTGATGCTGGTGCTGCTGGCTCCTCCTCTTCTTGGTCGTACACTGATGAACTCGGGGTGGAGTGGCTCTGTCCCAACACCTCATCCATGAGGAGTTTCAGCAGTGGGTTTCCCACTCACACTCTCACCATCCCAGGACATTTGCAGTCCTAAGGCGGAGCAAATAAAGCATGCCTGTTAACAAACCACAACAACAATTAGTCAATACATTTAAACAAAGTCTTTATATATATGTTGTCCTTCATGGGAGTCACCTTACCCAGCAGGTCCATTTTCTCCAGAATTAAAACAAGAGGGAACCACTTATGAAAAATATTAATACAGGATTGCAGTCTTAACATTAGTGCAACCTCAACATTATGACACATCAGGATAGAAACACAAAATACTTCAGAAATCATATTTCTGGATACCTCAATTTGGGTTAAAACCTCTGTAGACATTCCTTGCATGACAGCAAAACAAAAACACATACAATTGAAACCCCATTGCATATTTATAATGGCTACACAAGTCAGACAGACTAGTGCAAATATTACAAATAGGTCGTTGTCTTACGCTGGTCATTTTCAGACCGCAATTGAATAAATTGAGCTGTCTCCTTGCTCCCTGAAACAATTATTAAGTGTTGCCTCAAAACACATTCCAAATGAAGCCATGCAGTGGTGACGGATGAGTTAAAATGAATAAGAAAAAAAAAACAAAAAAAAAAACAACCATGTGGCTTTTAACTTTATGTTGACTAGAAGTAACATCGTTATAGAGTATTAGTAAAATTAAGAATAAGTTGACAAGTTGCAAAGTTATAGTCAGTAGACTGTCTGTTGGGGGAGCATCACAATAAAGAGTTAGCATATATTAAGCAGACAGTCTACCAATTCTCTACTCAGAGTTAGTTGACATGTAGTTGCAAAGGTACTTATAGTCAACAGATTGTTCAGAATTTATTAAAATCGTTATGGTGTATATATACACACACAACCATCTAAACTATAACAAGACTGAAGCAATGGCTGCCGAATATTCAGCTGTGTCATCAAAGGAATATATTACATTTTGTAATCTATTAAAATGTAAAACAGTTATTTCAATAATAATAATAATAATGTTTTACAATATTATTGTTTTTACAGTAGTTAAATATTTTTTTTTTCTGATTGAATAATTACATTCAAGAAATTCTAGATGCAAATCGTTCTGATGAAAGCTAATTGTGATTATATAGGGGGGTTCAACTCTCTTGTCTTTCATCTAAGCCCTCCATCTGTGACTATGATCTCTCAGGGTCACTTTTAAGTATTCATGTTCATTTTTAAATATACATCAATGTATTGACATCTTTAAAATATGTTTAATGTTGTGTTTTCCGATACATTGCCTTAAGTATAATGTGTACCTGTTATCACCTTTTATCATTTTCCATTTCCTGGCACAAGCTAGAACAAACATTGAGGGATATATCTAAGCATTGACATTGGCTTACTCATCAAAAACCATTGGGTAATCAATAAATGAAGCACAGCCAGAATTACAGATGACGTTACAATGTGTCTTTGGGTTATACAGCTTATCTCACCTTCACTAATGTCTCTTGACTTACATCCTCCATTGAGCTTCCAAACAACACATTAACACCGGCCTAGCAATGTTAGCAACCGGTCTTGCTAATAGGACCATACAAAGCAGGCAGTTTTTAGCCACCAAGTCAAATATGTAAATAATTGAAGAACTGTGTCTGGAATTTTCCAATTTCCTCCTTCTACAAACCAGCACACTTGACATTTCTCTGATCCAATCCTAGACATATTTGAAGAGCATAAAGCCTTGCAGAGACTGTTTCTGTTTCCACCTCATTGATTTGGAAAACGGAAGCGATGAAGGCAGTGTAATTAACAAATTTGCAAGCATTGTAAAGACAGCCAATGGAAGTCATCTGGCTCATTATCTATAAGAAGGTTGGAAGAGGAATTTAAAAATGTACCAGTGTGCACTTTAACATTCCCTCTCAGAACAAACTGCTTTTTTTTTTTTGGGGGGGGGGGGGGGGGCATTTGTAAACATCTTATGAAGAATAACTATGGATGTTTAAGACTAGCATGATAAATAGATAAAAAGCAGTATGGTCTAATGGTATTCTGCAAAACAAATATTCAAAATAAAGATAGATATAAGTAATAAAGATCTCCAGAAATTCATTGCTGTGTTTTAATGACATCCAAAATACAAAATAATTTACAGAATGAATGCCGACATATGTATATTGAAGTAGTTGTTGTAGTAGAAGTAGTAGTAATAACAATGATGATGATAATAATAATACATTATTGTTGTTGCAAGATAGCTACTGAAATGACAGCATTGTGCGATACTTTCAGCAAGTTTAGTGAACTAAAATAAGATATTTTTAGTATTTTTAGATTAGTATTATTAAGTTTACTATTATTTGTGTTAGCTAAAAGTTTTACAATGTCATCATTTTATCTTGTTGTAGTAGTAGCAATAATGTCATTGTTTTGTTATAAGTGTAACATGGTGTTGTGGAGAATGTACTGTATATGTACGAACAACAATCAGTGTTTATTATAATCCACACAGAAACATCAGGAGATCATAGGTGAAATAACCATCTACATATCATTGACAAGTAAACAATATTGGACAAAGGAAATGAGGAAACTAATGGTATATATCAACATAAGGCATAGAGATATTTAACTACAAACAGGTGTGACTACAAGAACCATTGGAATAAATGAGTGAACATAGGCAAAACAGAGCACACAATGTGACAGCAAAAACTGAGTTGGAAATATTGTGCTACACTTTTATCAAGTGCAATAAAATCATAAAGAAAATAGGATATAACAATGATAATAATAATCAACATCATCATTAATAAGGTGTAATGTAATATCTCTTATCTTTAGAATTTGTACATTAAAAAAAACCTTTAAAACTTGAAGATAAAAAAAAAAACTTCACTACCCCTGTCTCATTACTACTGCTCATTAACCATAGAAATCTAGAGCTTACTGAGACAAATTTAAAATGGAGGACATCCAAACTGTAATGTATATTTTTGTACTTATGCATTTATTTATCCATATGTTTCCATTCATTGAGTAAACATGATGACTGCAGTATATATTTGCCATTGTGGGATTTTGGTATACAGCTGCACAGCAGTATACTCAGTGCACTCTCACACAAGTCCAGACACACATCCACATGGACACATTCTTATCATATGTAAATGCAAGCACCACTGTCTGCAAACAAACGCTGTCTGATTCCTGACAGCATTCTTAGTATCAACCATTGAAATGGAACTGTTTCCAAAGCTGAAAATATGCTTTTTAACATAAGTTGAAAGAAGTTGAAACTTCTGTTTGTCAGCAAAAGCAGTCTCTCAAAACATCTAGGATGTTTCTTTGTTACAGAACCGAGCAGATAGGCATGGATGAATATGCTATTTTTGTTATGCCAAAAGGCTGCCCTAACTTTAACCTTTATGGCTTACCTTAATGTTAACCTTAAACTTTGTAATACAAACTGCATAGAGTTGATCTAATCTGTCTTATTGACTTAAGTAAAAATGTAATATTGTTTTGTTCCTAATATGATGTTAAATTGGACACAACAGTGAATACTTTGATGACAAGCCAAACCCACAATTTATTCCTGCTGGTTTATTTTCCTCAAAGATAAGGGAAAATATAGTCCATGCTCACAGAAATTGACAGAGCATCATATGTAATGCTGAGACAGGGAATTGTTTCTTGCTTTGCCTTACAATTGATCATTGGGTTGTAACAGCTGTTGCCTTTGGGGGACCGCAGACACATAAGAAAAACACAAGTACAATATAATAGGAATGGTGGCGACTATTCCCAAAAGAAATGTAGTAGAAATTGGTAACTGTTTGATAACTGTGATTTTTCTATTATTTTGTGCAATCTTAGAAAAAAAAAAGTTTATTGGCGTTCTATAGAGAACCATATGGTTATTGACTCAAGTTTTTTAAAAAAAATGCTCTATATAAGGAATGATTGCACAATATGTTCATGTTTACTGTTTTTTTTGTTTTTTTTCTAGTGATAAAATGTGTTTAAGAACTGTTAAAGTCATAAAACAGTATTCAAACTATATCCATCAATGATTCCATAATGGGAACCCCTAAAATGTTATATAAATGAAGCGTCTAAAAGAATCCTTTATGGTTCTCTAGAACCTTTTCTTCGAAAGGTGTGTGTTGGTACAAACATATTGGCCCTCATTTATTGAAAGTGCGTACACCAAATTTCCAGCGTACACCTGTAGTACACCCAAAACCACGGTGACTTTGACATTTACCAATATGGATGTTGGCGTACGGCACGCTCAAATCCTAAGCCAGCTCAGGAGGTGGTGTACGCACGTTTTGAGTTAGTGCAGAAATGCGCAGAAAAAAAAATCCTAACACCACAAAACGCACTGACAAACTAAAGGATATGATTTTATGACCCACTGTAAAAAAGAAAAGAAAAAAACAACAACAACAACATAGTAATTATAAACTTTAGTGTTTATTTTTGTGCATGGACTTGGACATGGACAATGTTTATTTTGTGTGACTTTACCAAAGCATTTGATTTGTAAGCATATGTATTCCTTCAGTTGCGAGCTGCACAGACTGGGTTCGGTAATGAAAGGCTTTCAATGACCAAAAAATCATTCAGACCGACAAAATAATAAAAAAAAAATATATTCTTCTTCTTTTACATAATAACAATAATACAAATAATAATAACGGCATTCTTCTAAATAACAATAAACGTCATTAATAATACAAATCATAATAATAAGAATAAGAATAACAAACTGTCATGCAATTATTAATGTGAATGAATGGTACTCCACATCACATCACATCATCATCACTATTGTACACCCCAATACATGTGACGTGATTCGAAATTGAATGCTACTTTAAAAGACATGCTGTAAAATAATGCATTGTCATTTCGGCTCCACGTCAGAGAAGTTTCCATTCTTTGCCGTCTTCCGTGTGTCCATGACGTAAAATGAAGGCGTGGGGGAGGCAGAGACTTATAAAGGGGCGTAGAATATAAAGGGGAATATAAAGGGGCGTGTTTTTCTAATGACGATCGTTTTCAGCCCGCGGGTTTTATCAAGGGCAGGCATTGCGTAAACCTGGATTTCAAAGGTACGCACACCTTCATAAATCAGGCGGTGAGAGGAGTGTAAGCATAAACTTACGCCAACATATACGCCCGTTTCTATGCAAGAATGATAAATGAGGGCCAATGTATTTTAAGCATGTTGTGTATTTGGTGTCTATTTGCATTATTGCACACAACCTCACTGCTTGTTCCTAGTTGGAAACATGACAGTATTAAGGTGACAGTATTAACCACACACATGTATTACGTTGAGCTGTGATTCGTTGAACCCAGTATAAATCAGCAGTTGTGCACTGTGGTTATACTGTATATTACAACATCCTTCAGAGGGTCACAGCTCACATGCCCCTTCTACTTAATATCACCAACCTTGTGGAGGAACAACAAAAGTCCTGAAAATCAAACCTTCAGACATGTTGATAAATGTTACAACACATTTCAATGTCAAGAATCAGACAGCTTTTCAGACTGGAATAAAACAGACAAGACAAATGAATAATGCACGCCTAGAGACAGTCGAGTTGTCTTGTCTGTTGTCTATTATAAGATTGTTGCATTCTAACAGATGCCTTTCTTTGAATAACAATGACTGTGTATCATGCTGTAGAGCTAATTATGATTTATATTAACCAAATGTCACTGAAAAGTTGTCATTTAAGTGAAATTACTGAACTTAAATATACAAGCTTGATAAAAATCTCAGAAAAAAGAAAATCTCAGATGGCACTGAGAGGCTTTTGCATCTGAACTCTTCATATACACAATATATATATATATATATATATGATTTAACTTTTTGAGCTAGTATAAAGAAATATTATTCAATAATACAAGCAGACAATTAAATAAACATAAATGCACTGTATAAATGTATAATGTTATAAATTTGTAATTCTGTTTTATAATTTTGTTTAATAAATGTATTCTTTTAATTTACATCTTTTGTGGTATAATTATAATGCATTTGATTCTGAAAAATGGCCTCTGAATAAATATGCAACCCATAATATTTTTTTTGCAGACCATTAATTATGGACTCAGCAGGAGGTACAGCTTCAAGTGCAGAAATAACATTTGCTGACATGGTAAAGTAAGTACGTGAAGCTCTCCTTAGCCCTCATGGCCAGTCCATTTCAGCGAGGGGCTCACCCACTCAACATCACAACCTACCACAAGCCAGACCCATGGTCAATTCGTCTCCATTCTCCAGATCAGCGAGGAGTGCGGCAAAGAATCTAGCTCAAGACTTATAGCTCTGTAGTCAATTTTAATTTTGGGGAAAGATATTCAACAGTTATGAATCTCTGATCAACAAATTATCGAATATAGTTTGAACCGAGTCCTTATATAAAAACAGTAAATCGCCCAACAAGGGGTTATACAGCATCCGCACTACTTCATACATGTTAAATACTTCATACTTCATAAATAATTAAACACAACGAATTATGATTAATTAGGCATACACATCCTTAAAACACCTTTGAAACGCTAGATGCTTCGTGAGATCAGCTGGAAACGCTATCAGTTGTTCAATGGTATATTCTAGCTTAAGTTCACTAACAAGTTAGTTACTTAACAATATCAGTTTGTAGCTTTAGGATCTCATATTAAAGAGACTTTGTCATGTGGTCAACAACAGACAGAGGAAATAACGTATAAATTAAGTTTAATACAAATGAAATGAAAGCGTAATGTAAGTTCTGCCAGGAAGACTCAATTGTTACGTCATTTATTACCTTCTCATATCCAATCACGTTCTAAAACGTGAAGTATAAAAGATCCTTACTTACACTCATCTGAGTTCGCAGATGCTGATGCCGTCACTTACCACCATCCTCCCCACCTCCACCAAGATGGTCTTCTCCTTCATCTTTAGGCAGGATATGCAGAATCCGTACCCTTGGATTGCGAGTTACGGACGGGGCCTACGCCAAAGAGCTTTATTGCATATATGGCTTGCTGGGCTGTTAATGAAATGCATAATTGTACAGTGTCTTCTCTCCCGAGTCTTTCTGGTAGAACTACACTACATGCAAAACGAAGATATACTGTATATATGGGATAAAATGAAAATAAAACAATAAGAAAGGCAAAATTTGAAACAAGGAACAAGGAAAACACAATTGCTAGCGCTGCTGGACATACAGAGACAACCGAAGAATACACACTTTAAAGCGTTTAAATTCGGATGGAACAAAACTTGCCCTCAGACCTTTGTAGTGTTGAATAGGCGGAAGCGTACGGTGTCCGAGAAGTGCGAGGCGGACCTCTTTGGTTCTTCCAAGTGTGGCTGATTCACGGGAAATTCAAAACGTTCTAAAATAGTTCTGTATGCATAAGGATAGTCTTATCACCGGGAGGCTGGAAGACTGACGAAATGCACATAGGTAATTCAGTCGGAAGACCGGTACAATGTGGTACAATGTGGCTCTGTTCTGTGTGGTCCATCGTGGCCTTTGTATCTGTGTGGTCCATCCCGGCTGTGTCTCTGTGGTCTGACCTGTCCCTATGTCCTACGACCTGTCCCTAAGTTAGCCTCATTCTCGGTTCATGTCCCTATTCCACAACACTTGCTTCCCTCCATTCACAGGGAAACTGGCTTTGATCAGACATACGTGGGTCTCAAAACATAAGTCGCTCTGGATGAAAGCGTCAGCATGGATAAATGCTTAATGTACATACAGCAGCAGAACATAAATGCATTCACGTCTTCCCATAGTACCTTTCAGGCTCACTATGAAGTCGCCTCTTACTAATTAGTTATTGGCTACAAGGCTTTCCACATTTCATGTTCATGCCTATTATTAACTCTCTTTTCTTTCTATTTGAGGCTCTAAGGGATACACGACTGGTGGGCATTCTTCTCTTTACCGTTCTTTGGGCGTGGGAATTATCTTCCACCTATTTTGAGGGGTCAACTTTGTCTTCAGGCAGGGAATGCAGAGTCTGGACCCTCTGATTGTGAGCTATGGACGGGGCCTACGCCAAAGAACTTTATTTCTTGCTGGGCTATCAATAAATGTATTTGAAGAGTTCAGATGCAAAAGCCTCTAAGTGCCATTTGAAATTTTCTTCTAGAATGATCATTTTTATAAGCTTGTATATTTAAGTTCAGTAATTTCACTTAAATGACAATTAATAGGTAATCTTCATTGCAATTTAAGTGAAATTACTGAACTTAAATATACAGGCTTGATAAAAATGATAATTCTAAGAAAATTTCAAATGGCACTTAGAGGCTTTTGCATCTGAACTCTTCATTTCTGATATCTTTCATTCCATCTACTATATATAAATGCATGGTTTAGAAAGAGAACATGCAAGTTATTGCTGTTAGCTGAACACTTTATCACTTGTACTGTATATCATTATTTTTCAAATAAGCTACTGTACATGTAGGCCTACTGCCTATATTCCAACAAAGGGACTATGAATGTGACCACCTTCCAAAACTGCTGAATATGAGAATTGTGTCTTTGCAGTGGTTGTTTTTGCTTGCTCTCACACTGCATTTGCATGTGATATGTACTCTCAAGCTGCACTAGTCTGCTCAGATCAGAAGTATTCTCATATTTACATTATTTTGATTTCCTCCTTTTTCATATTTTACTTTCTATTGATTAATATTACCTTGTGAAAGAAAAGCCCATCTATAAAGTTGTCTAACATGATAAATGGGGCAACGTTAGCATGAGAGATGGGAAATGCAAATGATTGATCTATTTAGTGTGCGGATGTCTGGTTAGAGGAGTACTTTGTGTGCGTGTGGAGAATATCCATATCATCCAAGACAGGAAATTCTGATCCCTCATGTGCCTCTGCTCGGGCAAGCATTTTACAACAGGGAATTAAATCTCAACACAGGCCACCTGGGTGTGAAACAATATAGTACATAAAAGAGATAAACATATCTTTTTTCATTGAAACGGGGGCGTGGGGTTTATGCAGTTCAGAATAATTCATATTCGGCAGATGAAACAACAATAAAGAGCTTCTTTAAATCAGTATGTTACTGTAAATACTTTAAGCCAGTCTGCTCTCTCTTTTCTGTTTTAGAAAAGCCCATTGAACGGTAAATCTGTGTGCCCCTGCCAAGAGCATGTGAGATTGTGACTACTGAAAAGGCAGCCAGTCTGTGTCATCTCAAAATGAGTGGTACATGGTGGTAAACAAGTCTGTTGAGAATGGCAATGAACAATTTAATAAAGTTTGTAATGTTTGTAAAGTTAAAATTTTCCATATTGTATTCTGAATCATGAACCAAAAGCAGTCAGGAGGAACCACTTTATTTATTTATTTATAATGTTCTTTTAGCTCCACTTGTAATGATTTTTACATATACAACATTTTTATACAAAAAAATAAAAACATTCTAATAGAATTAGTCTATTTTCTATCCTGTTTTTGACCTATCTTTGAAACAGTCTGTTTTTATAGGTGTGCAGCATTCAAGACTTGGAAAAAAATGTCCACTGTTGTGATTGGGTAACAGTTTTTGCATATTAAAATAGTTTTCAACATCCCCAAATAATCCTGAATCAGAAGACACACCTACACATCAAATACCAAGAATACTCCTGTATGTGACACCTTGGTAGTTATATCTTGTTACATAGTTGAAACATTTACATTTCACAATTCATGACCCCTTTAAATGGATTGTAGACCCAGAAATAGTACAAAAAAAAAAAAACCTACAAAAGCTAATATGCAGTGAGAAAACTCCTTTCCTTGAAAATATTGAAGCTTATAATTTAAAACGCACTGCAGCTGCACAGCAAATACCAACCGAGCTACTAGCTCGCCCATTTGGGTGTGCTGAGGCTACTGCACATCCTGTGGCAAGGCAGCTCAGACGCGGGAAGCAATCAGGCAGCTAGGCGTCAAGCACATCAGAGTCCACCAGAATGGGCATGGCTTAAAGAGTAACTAAACCCTAAACCAACTTTTTTAGTTAATGATCTGTAAGAATCCATCGACCGGAAGTTGAAGCCTTGCGGGAGCTGCCATCTTGTAGCAGAACTTCACTTGCGTTAGCATTCCTATTGACTCCCATTCATTGTGGCGTCACTTTGACGGCGAATAACTTTACATCTGAGGCGTTTGAAGACCCCATTTGACCTTTATTTATTTCTAAAGAAACACGACAATGTGTAAAATGCTCCATTACTTGTAACGTATGTTATGGCCCCGTAGAAGCAGTTTTTGTGAAAGTAAGCTAACGATTGCGTCATACCCACGCGACTCTTTGTCGCACAGTAGAGAGATTACCGTATGGACAGGAGAAGAAGTATTAGGGAGGGCAATAAGGGAAACGTTGAGGCAAAATGACAAAATAATTAATCAGAATACCTATCAAAAGTGTCTCCTGCTCCTAGCTCATGGACAGCTCCTACTCACACTCTCTGCCTCTGCATGTTTGGGAAGGGAATGATTCAGATTTCTCATGCCACAGCACTAGCAGACAGATGGGTCGCTCGCGTCACGTCTACGTCGTCAAGCTCTGTTTGAGTCTGCGCGTCAGGGACGGAAGTGCTAAAAAAATCGCCAAAAACAGGCTTCAATCGTCTCAATGGAGTTCCAATGAGAACGCTCTGTCCATTTCTTATACTGGATCTTTATTAATAGCAGTCATTGATTCGAGTAACTTTTTTGACATTTGTGTATAAAGTGTTTTATTTCTACAATGTATGGTGTAAAAAGTCTTCGTCTTAGTGCTGCCCTCTTCAGGTTGAACAGTGGCTACTGCAGTTGAATTTTCATATTGGATGTTCTGCACTTCGTGACATATCAACGCATTCTCACCCCAAGGCGTCACCTTTGACCATGCTTCAATATTTGACGTTTTAGGCGCCCTTTAGCGTCACTTACATGACGCGATCCTACGGCGTCATCTAACTGACGCTAAAGGAAAGCGTCAGTTAGAGGACGCGGTTAGGTTTAGGTGCGGGGTGGGGGTAGGGTACACGCGATCCTAGGGCGTCATCTAACTGACGCTAAAGGGCGCCTAAAGCGTCAGATATTGAAGCATGTCCAAATGCTTCCCAAGGCGTCAGTTAAGTGACGCCTTAGGGGTGAGAATGGGCTGGACATATGCAGGTTTCAGCTCACCACGCTCTTGGTACGAGCTATGCCCTTTGGCAGTATAAAAACCAGCTTGTTTCGTCAAAATCAGTCAGAAGTTGGAATTGCGAGTATTGAAAACTTTCAGGATAGAGTCTTTTTGCATCTATTTTGTCCCCTCTACCTCCGCTGGGGTCTGTCCACTTTTTCAGCATTTTTCTAATATTGCCAGTGGGTGGAGTCAGGCTCTGATCAGGGGTTTAGTTACCTTTTAAGCAATAAAGCCCGCTCCATTTCACCATAGCACAGGTTAAATCGACAGAAGCGAAAGCACCTGACAGATTGCAATAGAGCGGAAGGCTACGCAATACTTGTTCCCTTCTCTTAGGGAACCGAGGTTTCATCAGTAACCAAGTACGTTCTCATTTGATCGCTATCTCGAGCTCTCATTTGCGTCGAGTCTATAACTGTGCCCAGAAAGATTACATTCTGGCTGGGTGACAGTTTGCTCTTGGACAAATTTATCCTGAGCACGAGGCATTCCAAATGGCTAAGGAGCCAGGATCTGTGTGTCAATAAGTCGGTTTTCCACTGAGCCAGGATGAGCCAGTCGTCAAGATAGTTCAGCACGTGCACTCCCCATTTTCTCAGAGGAGAAAGCGCTGCGTCCATGCACTTTGCAAATTGTACGGGATTCTAGGGACAGACCGAACGGTAGGGCCGTGTATTGATAAGCCTGCGACAGACCGAACGGTAGGGCCGTGTATTGATAAGCCTGCCCCTCGAAGGTGAATATCAAGAATGGCCTGTGAGGGGGCATTATCTGTATATGAAAGAAGGCATATTTCAGATCCACTGAGAAAAACCAATCCCCTGGGCAAACTTGCACAAGGATTTGTTTGGTAGTTAACATTCTGAATGGCCGTCTCATGAGGGCTCTGTTCAGATGTCTGAGGCCCAAGATGGGCCTGGTGCCGCCATCCGTCTTTGCTAGAGGAGAAAGAGACGTGAAAAGTTGCAGGAGATTAAATCTGTGCTATGGTGAAATGGAGCAGGTTTTATAGCTTAAGCCACGCCCAATCTGTCAGGCTCTGACATGCTTGGCGCCTAGCTGCCTGATTGGTTCAAGAGTCTGAGATGCCTCTCCACAGGATGTGCAGTTGCCTCTGCACAGCCAATGGGCTAATTAGTAGCTTGGTTGGTGTTTGTGGTGAAGCTGCACTGCCTTTTAAATAATAAGCTTCAATATTCTCGAGGAGCTACGCAATACGAAGTAACCATTCAAAGTAGGGGTGTCGCAATATACCGGTGTTGACAAAATATTGACACCATGTAAATTTAGAGTGTGGCAATATACCGGTATTGATGATAACCACAATGTTTAAAATGAATTGGACTGTTATGATAACATGACATGTAAATACTCCAGTGCGAGTACCTGGATGACCTCCTCAGGTGGCTGTATTGGACTGGCTGCGGCTGACACCTATCAAAGAAGACACAGCCTGGGCCGCGCAGCTACTCTGAGAAGTCGTCTGTTGTCTGAGCAAGAGAGTGAAACACTCCGTCCACACCCAAAAAAAGTAAGCTCGCCTGTGTGGGAGTTCTTAGGCTCGAAAGAAAACAGCACTTTAAAGGGGGTCGCACACTGGACGAAAAGCGCAGTGCCACGTCTTTAAAATCCGAACAAATTTTCTTTTCGAGTGTACACACACCCGTTGTGCCATTCGGCACCCAGCAACAGCTCTTGTTTAAAATCCTGCTGCGACACAGAGCGCCATTTACATTGTTTTATATTAAATTTACATTATAGTTGTCTCAAATCATCGTAAATGACTTTACCCTGTGCTGCAATATACATTTAGTTTTACATTCATTTACAGGAATCAGTTTGTTTTAATCCAATAAATGACAATTATATATATATATATATATATATATATGAAGAGTTCAGATGCAAAAGCCTACGTGCCATTTTCTTCTAAAATGATCATTTTTATAAAGGTTATATATTTAAGTTCAGTAATTTCACTTCAATGACAATGAAGATTACCTATGAATTGCCATTTAAGTGAAATTACTGAACTTAAATATACAAGCTTGATAAAAATGATCATTCTAGAAGAAAATTTCAAATGGCACTTAGAGGCTTTTGCATCTGAACTCTTCATATATATATATATATATATATATATATATATATATATATATATTGTAGTTGTTTTGTTAGTGATTTACACTAGCTTCTATACTTGTTTATATAAACTGCAGGGGCATTGGCAGAACTTATCCATTTCATTAATAGCAACATTGCTCTCACCTTGAAGAAATATGAGACCGCTGGTGAAATATGGCTGTCAAAACATTATATGACAGCCACATTTATTGAAAGAACACATTAAGGATGGATATTGCTCTGATTATACAAACACACTATATAAATGATCTTATGAGTATCAGACTTCAGATAGCTCAAAGTCATATGAACGTTAAAGTCTGAGTTGATTTTAGGGGGCAGGTAAATGTACTGCTTGAGATTCACCACATTCTTCTTAAACGAAAGCACAAAACAATCTAAATGCACAGGAATGATAGTTTACTAATACACTAATTTACAGGAAAAAGAGATAAAGAAAGGAAACCAAGAAGAAAGTTAGAGATAGGGTAACATTACGACCTGCAAACAACTGTATAAGTAAACCGAAATTACGGTGTACATTTCTGTAATTATAGTGTACATACTTCCTTGTAGGTATAAGGGAACAATATGTTAAGTTTTGGGAAATAAAGGGGTACAACCAGATATGCAATCAAATTATGTATAATGTAATAATTTAAAACTAACAGGTACCTATTCTGTTAATATATGCCAGACAAATTTTGAGATCTGTGGGTTGTAAAATAAGTATATACTGTGTATATATATATATATATATATCATGTTCAAGAAACTAATTTGAAATGATTCGAGCTTTGACATGGTGCATTATCCTGCTGGAAGTAACCATCAGAGGATGGGTACATGGTGGCCATTATGGGATGGACATGGTCAGAAACAATGCTCAGGGAGGCCGTGGCATTATACGATGCCCAGTTGGCACTAAGGGGCCTGAAGTGTGCCAAGAAAACATCCCCTACACCACCAACACCAGCCTGCACAGTGATAACAAGGCATGATGGATCCATGTTCTCATTCTGTTTATGCCAAATTCTGACTCTACAATCTGCGACGGCTCGTGGTACCATCACAAAGAGCCATAAAATCACTCTCTAAAACATTCTTAGTCACAGTTCCATGCTGGTGGAATGATCTGCCCATCATCATCCGGAATCCGAAATCCCTGACAGCATACAAAAGACAACTGAAAACTCAAAAAAAAAAAAAAAAAAAAAAAAAATCCTTACTTGCCTGGTTTATACAACGCTGAGCAATGTTTGAAATTTGTATTTTGAGCACTTCTTGTGTTGTTGTTGCCTCCTCACGATGCCTTGTTTGATTAAGTCCTCAGATGTACTGTAAGTCGCTTTGGATAAAAGCGCCTGCTAAATGACTAAATGTAAATGCAATGTCTCAACAGAAACCAGGCAACATTTTGGCGAACTGTCTAATTTTGGTGAGCTCTTGCAAATTGTTGCCTCTGTTACGGTCCCATAAAATATGGGTCTAGGATTCCGGGACCACAACATAAAAGATCGACAACGAAAGACGTAATCCAAAATAATGTTTTTATTATAACTCAAACAACTCCCAAATTAACCATAACATAAGAGACGGGGAGCTCAGCAACACGGGAAGAGAAGTGGAAATACAACCCAGCTGAGACTCCCCGCTCCAAACTCAAGTTCAAAACTATAAACAATGAAGAATCAGTGGAGCGGCCTCCTCCAAGGACACTTCCTTCCGTTTTATCTCTGGTCTTTCCCGAGCACCACCAATCAAAACTAAGAAAAACGGAAACAAGACAACATTAACATAATTAAACTTAATTAGAGGACTCCAGTCCAGACGTTCGCGATACTCACGTAACAGCCTCTTTTTCCTATTTGTAGTGGAGATGAATGGTACGCTGTGGGGTCTTCTGCTGTTGTAGCCCATCCGCCTCAAGGTTGTGCGTGTTGATGCTTCACAAATGCTTTGCTGCACACCTCGGTTGTAACGAGTGGTTATTTCAGTCAACGTTGCTCTTCTATCAGCTTGAATCAGTCGGCCCATTCTGATCTGACCTCTTGCATCAACAAGGCATTTTCGCCCACAGGACTGCCACATACTGGATGTTTTTACCCTTTTCACACCGTTCTTTGTAAACCCTAGAAATGGTTGTGCGAGAAAATCCCAGTAACTGAGCAGATTGTGAAATACTCAGACCGGCCCTTCTGGCACCAACAACCATGCCACGCTCAAAATTGCTTAAATCACCTTTCTTTCCCATTCTGACATTCAGTTTGGAGTTCAGGAGATTGTCTTGACCAGGACCAAAGCATTGAAGCAACTGCCATATGATTGGTTTATTAGATAATTGCATTAATGAGAAATTGAACAGACATTCCTAATAATCCTTTAGGTGAGAGTATATACATATAGTGTAGTATATATATGAAGAGTTCAGATGCAAAAGCCTCTAAATGCCATTTGAAATTTTCTTCTTTAATGATGATTTTTATCAAACTTGTATATTTATGTTCAGTAATTACACTTAAATGGCGATGATAATTACCTATTAATTGTTATTTAAGTGAAATTACTGAAATTAAATATACAAGTTTGATAAAAATCATCATTAAAGAAGAAAATTTCAAATGGCATTTAGAGGCTTTTGCATCTGAACTCTTCATATATATATCGCTGTATGTAAGCACAGTATGATACAATTTTAATTTATTGGCTTTTCTTACTGAATTACTTAACAGTAAGCGTAATATATATTATTACCCCTTTATTATCCAAAACTTAACATATTGTTCCCTTATACCAACACGGAAGTACATCACAATTACATAAACGTACACTGTATTTTCGGTTTACTTACGCAGTTGTTTGTGGGTCGTAATATACCATAATATAAGTAATAAGTGTTACCAGAGACAGTACATCACTTCTATCTCCTGAACTTGATAAACATTACACTATCTAGTCACATGAGTTTTTCCAATTGCTTGGATACTGCAGTTCATGTGAGCTGCTGACCTGTGCTGTAACCTTTCTGTGGAGACACAATTATCACCTAGCCAGAGGCAGAGAAATGGATTGATCTGGCTGTAGTTAACTTTAATTCATTGGTCTCTGTCTACATTAAGAGTACTGTAGGCAGGATTAATGTGGCAGAGGACCTGATAAACCCTCCTAGTTCTCTAATAATTTCCCAGCTTTCCTGTTATGTGCAGAGTGTACTGTTTGCACTTGGGACAAAAACACAAATCCAATCTCTAGAAGTTTGACTTCTAGATTATTTCACATCGAACAATGTTAAAATATACCTGTACCAGGACCTTTGATTCAATATAACCCTGAATTTCTAGTTGTTGTTTTTTATTATTATTTTAAAGAAGTGATAATTTGTTATTACTGTAAAGAAGTATGGAGGATTAATATTATTTTTTAAAGCATGATTATTTGTTTTCTTTCTGTTTGTTGGCCCATAAAATCAAGAGGTAAGCTTGTATAGTGTGCCATGTCTTTAATTTAGGTTTCTGGGGAACCTCAGAGCATGACGTCTATGTTGTCAGAATTAATAAATCCAATTTGGTTTCATTGTTCAGTGGAGTGCATAAACCCCAACTGTGGGTAAATTTTGAAAGTGAAGTATAACATTGTTTTCTGACACATATTGTAGATTTCAACAGAAGCTCAAAATATGAATAATTGTGTTTTATAAATTAAACTAGGGGAATATAAAAGACCGACTTTTTTTTTAAGTGCTTTTTTATTATTATTCAGAGGGCCAGGTATTTCAGTGTATCTGTGATAAGCAACACTGTGAAAGGCATTTCATATTTCCCCTCAGCTCAAACTATTTATAACATTTTGCAAATATTTAGTGAGACACAATTAGCGACATACAGGCCCTGATACTGGTTCGGCAGAAGAAAGAAATTCATACAGGTCTGGAACAAATTGAAGGTGAGTAAATGATGATAAAATTTTAATTTTTTTTAGTGAACTATCCCTTCAAGGCTATAGCACACAACACAAAAAAAAAAAAAAAATCAGCATCAAAGAAGTTCTGCACCAATGATGAGATCAAGATGATGTACACTACCTCCATTTTTCCTCCATCCGTTTTGAAAGCCTCGTCACAAACATGAGTACACCTATAGTATGTTGTTAACAAAGCACCCCAGGCAGATAGGTTGATTAGGTCTGAACACACAAATCGTATTTGATCACTTGCAATTAATAGTGAGGACAGTCTGCCTGAAAAGATCTGAATTTAATTTGCCTTCAGTCTGAACATAGCCTAAGATTATTCTGTCAAAATCATACAAGAAAAAAAAAAAAAAAAAAAAAAAAAAAAAAAAACTTACTCCCCCAAACTTTTGAATGTTAAAGTATATTAAATAATATACTTTATAAATGTCACTATTTGCCTATACCTTGCCATACCTTTATCCACATAAAAGAGTAACTATGCCAACTCAGCTCATTTACAGATATTTGACACCTTAAGGGCTCCACATAAAAATGTTGGCTTGGATTATCTCTGAATCTGAGTTTATAGCTGTGCTAAACCTGGCTGTCACAGGACAGATCATAGTTTAGGAGACACAATTTCAGTTCCAACACAATTTCAAACTAAATTTGGACAAATTGCCTTGGTTTAGTTATTGCGTTGCACCTTTGAATAGCTACAAAGTTGATTTTGTGCAGTATATTCAACTGGAAGTACTCCAGCATCACAGCATGTGTTTCTAATGCAATTCCTGTAATACCAGATAAAAGTGTCATGGCTTTGTTTTGCTTTGTCATGTTTGTGAGTCTGGCCATGCAGGGCGAGAAAATACCAAGGAGGAGTTAGATGATATACTCATAAGTCATGACACTGCACAGTAAATCTGGTGCAGGTGTGGCTTATTGATCTCCCAAGAGAAATATGGTCCTTCCATTCTGTTTCTCTTCCGCTGATATACAGCCACACTGATGTTGTAAATGAGTCTCAAGGCCATCCACAGAGGTTTGGACAAAGGGCTATATTCGAGGTAAACTTCACCACACATTTTTGGCCATTAGCATTGGTAGAGAGAAAGAAATAATGTTACATAGGGAGCAGCTGCAGAAGGAGATCAGTGTAAACAGGCCAAGATGATGTGCAGAGAAGCAATGATGTGATGTTTCTTTTTTTTTTCCTTCAACAGTGTAAACAGAGAAGATTGGGGAGAACTTAGGCGAAGCTGTGTGGGAGGATGGATCCAACAAGTTCAATAAAGAAACACATCAAATGTTGTTTCT
Organism: Pimephales promelas; assembly: GCF_988280905.1. Classification (NCBI taxonomy): domain Eukaryota; kingdom Metazoa; phylum Chordata; class Actinopteri; order Cypriniformes; family Leuciscidae; genus Pimephales; species Pimephales promelas. The sequence goes on from NC_142772.1 coordinate 23,308,835, forward strand.
CCAGGGGAGCTATATTCTCTATACCTATATTCTCTGTGTAACTGAGGGGAATATTAGACATACCTACTGTGTACATCACAGTTGTGTGAGATTGCATATACTTGTTTGTTTCAGGGTAAGATTGGCATTATGCATGCATTGATACGTATATAAATATTAGCATAATATTGTTAATCATGTATTAATGAAGGAATTGTGTGTAAAATACTAATGTGGTGTGTTTATAATTGCATCTTTAGTTGATTTGGAGCATAAAGCGGTGGCCTCTCAAACGGAGTATGGTGAATAGAGCATTATTCCTCTTCTTCTATTTCAGACAATGCCTAACTCATGAAATGCTGTTCAGTTCTTGGAAAGTGATGTGCAGGAATGAGACGTTCATAATATTTTTATTTTATCCAACCACACATAGTTAACCTCAATCCTTATGCTATGTTGCTTCTGGTGATTTGCAACACTTTCATAGTGAAATGTTCAGTAAATGCAAAATGAACATTCATTTTTTTTTTCAAAGCAGATGATTGTATCGTGAGAGTTCAGAAATCACATTTAAAAATATTGTACAACTTGCACTAAAAAAAAAAAAAAACTTAAATTAGTTTAGGCTACTTCTAGCCTTTGTGCCTCTTTGTTGTGGATTCACAGGACTCATACCTGAGCGCTCCATATCACAAGTGCAATGCTGTGCAAGGTGAGCTACTCTTACTACGATAGAAAAGCCATACATACTGTATGGAGCTGATTCTGTTTTGCTTTTATCAAAATGTGTTTACAAATCATGCACTATAGTAAGTATTTTGAGGTCATATAGTGCAAGGAACCACGCAATAAGCCTCCATAAATCTATAATCTTTCCCTATAATCAGAATAGCCGTGTGAAATGATGTGCGAGATTTTTTTTACATCCACTATAGTGTTAATTCAAGCTGAACACTGCAGTGAGTTGTATGTATAGGTGAATTGTATGTATAGTTATTTGTGTGTGTAGTGCCTGCCATGTTTACCTTATTTCAAGTCTGACTCCGCCACCCCCTGATGATGATAGGCACGAGGAACTACAAATCTTCCCGTGCTTGTAGTGTGGCTAATAATATGTTGATCCTCGCAAAGGAACAGTCAACAAGAGGCAGATATATAAATGGGTTACACTTTATTTCGATAGTCACTTTAGACGTTCTACTAATTATAAGTAACTTTTCAACTACATGTCAAGTAACTCTCATTACAGTATTATATTGTAGTAGACTGTCAGTAGACTGTTATGGTTATGGTTAGGTGTTAGGCTTTGGGTAAGAAGAATAAGTTTACGTCATAAGTTTAGTCGCCAAGTTAGTTGAATGTCTGTTGAGGGACCAACAAAATAAAGTGTTAGCAGATATTAAGCAGACAGTCTACTAATGCTCTAATGACATTTAGTTGACATGTAGTTGAAAAGTTACTTATAGTTAGTATAATGTCTAAAGTGGACTACCGAAATAAAGTGTTATCTATAAATCTATTCCAAATTATATTTTAGTGCAAAAATAAGTAGATAAGTTATTAAAACAAATCTTGAAAATACTGGGATAAATGACTGGTGGATTTTCCTCAATCTAGGAAGGTCAGATCAGCCAACGCAAAACCCCCGCTCAGGAGGCCCTTGGGGAGACAGAAAAAGGAGACAGCAACCCAGCACCAGTCTATGCATGGTACACACTTAAGATCTTTAGATACCCCTACAAAATACCACAGCGTGTTGTACAAAGTTATAACACACCAATACAGTGTCTCTCCCAGTGTGGTCCCCAAAGAAAAGGGGCAATGCTTCAGTTTGGATCCAGCTTTGTACAAGGATAAGCTACGCAGAAAACCACCAGCATAAATGGCAACACTTAGTCAAGAAAAATAAAATAAAAATTCTACTATAAATGTGGCACATGCGTGACAAAATTAACTACATTAATGATTTGTCCTTGAGTGTCATGTAAGGCGCCTATATAAATAAAATGTATTATTATCTTAACAACACAAACCAAATGTCAATCACATGAAAACAGTGGCTGGCCTGGTCCCTTTTCAAGAGAAACCGAACATTTTGGTTACCAACCTCATTAAAGTCAGCATAACTAAAAAAAATATAGGCCTACTTTTCCAGTATGCTCAACTGTGTACATTAACTCATGCAGAGAAAAGATGAACGTTCCGTTGCTACGGACAGAGAAAGGCATTAAAAGATGTTTCAATGCAAGTATAAAACATTCAATGGAAAATGTACATATTGAGGCATTTACCAGTGCAGCCCAGCAGCTCGCGTCACACTGGGTGTGATTGCATAATGGTCAAACCTCCAACAAAAGCCTGTGTCTTCCATGAAGATTAGACACACACTTCTAAATTTACCCTTAGTGAAATGAAATAAGTATTAAAATTCAAAGGCAGTGATTCAACATGTTCTACAATGACCAGTTATACCTACATAAAAATGGAGCCCAACTCACACAACAGTGTAACACAAAAACTCAACACAAAAACATCTGCCTTGCAGGCAGCAAACATTTATCACTTCCTGATTAGTCATGTGACCTTACAACAGATCATATAATCCTGGGTGTTGAGTGAATGTGCTGCAGATGTGTCGTTTGCCTGCCTGAGTAGATCCCTGCATTTGTGTATGATACTACTGTATATGTTGCTAGTTTGCTTCAACCAATTGACAGATGAATATTTACCAAAATTCAAGATTTGTATTGGATGTATTGGATTTCACATCAATGACAAAAGAAATGGCTAGCTAAGAATCCTACATCAACATCAAACGATGCATTACTCTGATATGGAAAATTGCTATGTAATTGTGTTGCTTGTTATCTAGCAAATGTTACTCAATTATGAGCATGAGAACTGCAGAGAGCAACATGAAATACAAAAAATACAAATAAAAACAGCAAAGAGCTTCAAAGAACAAACAGGATGAGAGCAATACTGAAACATGATCACTGTTCATGTCAGGTCATGTTCTCTGGACTGCAAATGTATATTTACAGTACACATGCAAGTATTTAGCAAATAGGTTTTTTTTTTGTTTGTTTTTTTCTGCAGGACTGAGGAATAGGCTCTAGAAATGTAGTTTCCAGTAGCTCTACAGTGAGCAGGAAAACCACATGAATTCCAGTCTACATTTTTTGGCTTGTTTATAAAATGGATATTATAACCTCTGCTCTGTCTATTATGGACAAAGTAGAACAACATTTTTCTTTTAAAGATTCAGTGTTTGACAGCCATCAAACTATTATAAATCACGGGACCAGCAGTCAGATTGAAAGTGCAAATTCCTCTTAATTTAGACCAAGTGCTTCACAAAATTTCCACCATGTTCCTTAGCTTGATGCGTCAGAGGAACAGATGGAGAGCACAGAACAGTGGCAGAGCACAATTATGGTCTTGCACATTTACGTAAAAACAAAAAAAAAGAAGAAGAAAAAAAATCTCTGCAACCTAATGGAGTCTTTGCCGGATCTGCTTTCCCAAGCCTGTAAAATACAAATGTATATTTTAAAGATCATAATTCGCAGGGAGTTTTGAGCATTCCCTCTTTGAAGCAGGAGCTCAGGGGCTTTTGGGAGGGCAGTGCACTGCTGTATCCCACTGTGGTTCAGGAAGACAAAAGTAATATTCTCTGGTGAATTAATGCAGTGTCGCTAATTCTGTCTTCCCTGCCTCTCCTCTCTTAGTGCCGTGGGGTTTAAAAGAATGAATAGAGTAATGAACATGAAAAAAAAGAGTGTCTACTGCCAAAATTCAAAAACAGGCAGCTGAAGGATGGATCCAAGGCAAGAAAAAAAAAAAAAAAAAAACACTGAAAAGACTAGGCTACTTAAATCCCCTAATTCTAAAAGAGGACTCAAATGGTAAAAAAAAAAAAAAAAATCATAATCCTGAAATAATACTGTATATACTGTACTGTATATGACATAATACTGTAGGATGTACTGTAGGCCTATGCAATTGACACTGAAGAGTCTAATGATTTGCTATTAATAAAAGAAGACAGGAATTGTAGAACATGTGTGACTTAATGTTATTTAGCATAGCATATAATATTGACTCACCCCTTTACTTATTTAAAAAGGGGAAAAGCACAATGGAAGTAAAATGGCCGGGGTTCGGATTTTGAAAATGTAAAGTTTATAAAAGCACTTACATTTAATTAATTTGGTTAACTTAATTATGAAATTAATTTTAGGGTTTATACAACTTTTATTTTTTGTGTTTATTTAAAATTAGACAAATATGATATTATTTTAATCCCCAATCTGTTGTTTAACAGTTGATATAGTTCTTTAACTAGTTACACTACACAAAGTCAAAAAGCGTTACGTTGTGCCCCGCTCTCCCCTACTGTACTATTGAAACACTGAGTATTTTAACATTTATAGGTGTTACAGAGTATTTTAGAAATAAACTTTTTAGGAATGAGTGTTATGAATCCTGATGTACTTGGATGTAAGGTAAATGGTACACCTTGCTGCAACTGAATAATTTATTGCCCATATGGCATAGTTATATTGTTTTGTGTAGGGTTACAGCTGAACAGCTCTATAAATATATTCAGCTTTCAGCATTTACATGTCTTATGTCATCTCCACCAATGATAATCCTCTGCTCATGTCATGGGTGATACAACCTGTAGTGGTGCTCTTCAAGCATGTAACATGAGCAACAAGCCTCTAATCTACCCCTCAAAGGTTTTTTTTTTAAATGTTTGGATGCTGGTAACCAGCTGTGTTACAGCTGTATTAATTAATCATTTCAAATCACCAGGGACTTGCAGTCAAATGTTGTAGGCCATGTTGGATAAGTATTCATACCCAAATCCATCATCCACATTTGAACCAGCCAAAATAAGGATTTGCTCCTTTTGTACTAATGAAGTGTATAATGTGGTGTGGTAAATCAACTGTCAATACCGCAAGCATTCAAAGAGATACTGCACAAAATCTCCATTAAGATTAAAGTAACTACAAAGCGCAATTAGTATACTTAACTTTTTAAAATAGAGATTAAATACCTATTAAAATAGCATGATGATTTGGATAGAGAAGAACAGAGTGTGTTGTAACACCACAAGCTTTTCTGTTGGTTGAAGGGGTTGTAACATTTTCCAGGGTACTTCTAAAGGAGCCACAAAGACTGCACAGAATGGCACAGTTTATACGCAACATTTTCCATAGCTGTGAGAGACTGACACACACAAACACACACGCGCGCACATGCATAATACATAATACATAATAGTTTTAATAATAAAATCCTACCTACCTTTCACAGAAAACTTTATGCAATTTTACATTTTCAAAAAAAAAAATATATATATATATATATAATTTAGTATGTTTATTATTTCATTTGCCTCATGGGGACCGTTGGATGGTCCACACCACTGGTTTTCAATAGGTGAGGCACGCCCCTCCTGGGGGTCACCAAAGAGCGACAGGGGAGGTGCGACACACAAAGAAAGAAAACAACTGTATGTAGCTCTATTAATATCAGCTGTGAGAAAAAAAAGAGAACTTGTATGTGGTTTAATATTTTCAAGATAATTGATTTCAGCTAACAATGACATGAGAGGAACGTACCCTTCGTCATGCCCTGACGTGTACCTCTCCAAAAATGTAACAACGCGTCAATTTTATGTGTACTGCAAGCACTGTGATTGGCCTGCTTGAACCGCTCCCAGGGTAATACATGCTCCCTCTGTATGTGTAATTGTGGATATCAAAAAACTCAAGTCGCACATGTCAGATTCTGCAGTCATGAGCAGTTGTTCTCCACCGACTGCGCTGATCAAAAGTATGATGGGAAACGACTTAATGCTTCTTTAATGCTTAATGCTTACGTTATGTGTGAATATTCCCGAGCTCTCTGGCAGTGTGATTTCTATGGGTTATGCAATGCCATTAACAAAAACTTGCCACTTTAATGTTTCCATGGTGACGCGTCATTGCTTGTCACGTGACACAGCACAACCAGAACAGAGCGTGGAATGAATGATGATCTGCTTTTATGTCATTTTTCCTTTTTTATTAAAAATATTCAAAAATGTATTAGCTATATCATGAAACACTGATATTCCGATTGTCAAATATGTGCAAGTGGATGGGTTTTGTTGTTTAGACATCTTTATAACGATCGCGTTAGTTGAGCTGTATGCACAACGGGTGGCGCCATTTTGGTTTCGTTTTCAGTTCAGAGAATCGGATCTGTTGGATTTATAACGTCAATTCATCCACTTCTCACGAAATACATGATAGTAAGTGGCTGGTGAACTGGGAGAAGAATAGGATCAAATGTTAAGCTACTTACACAATGTGTATCTGATATGAATAAAATGTGTCGTCTTATTATAATTGAAAGGATTATTATTGCCGCTTCCATAGACATCTATGTATTTTACAAACTCAAAATCATTGTTTTGCTAGTACATATGTGTATTTAAATGTCTGAAACCTAAAATAAACATTATGTGGTTGAAAACACTCAATAGTTGTGATATATGACAGCACTGAGTGCGTCTGGCTGAGCGCCAGCCAACGCGCGAGAGCAAGTTTGAATTTAGCAGTTGTTGCTGACGTGTGCACTGAACGTTCTAATCACACCGGTGTGATCGTACGCTCCAGGGACCAGCCAAGACTGATCACACCGGTGTGATCGTACGCGTTAAAGGGTTAAGCATGTTTTGTTGACTTGTGGTTAGTCCTACTGATGTTCAGTGATTTTAAAAGTATCCAATAATTAAAAAAAATAAATAAAAAATAATTATAAAAATACTCTGAGGGTTAGTTTAGAGGCTTATTGCTCTTTCGATATGAACCACTACAGGTTTTATTACCTATGAATACTTACCTGATTTGTGTTTGATGCCATGTTTCAATGAAAAGCCTTATCTGCAAATACTTACCTGACTTATGTTGAATGAATAACTGCAAAGACTTTGTGAATTCTTACCTGTGAATAACCACCTAAGTTGTATCCTGTTCTGCCCTTTCGGGTAAAAGCTTTCCCACTTTAAGTCTGTGCTGTGCCGCCTGTTGTTTTTCATCTGTCTATTTATCTTGCATATCCTATTTTGATTTCAATAAGTTTACTTTACCTACCTCTCCCTAGTATTGTTGCAGGAAAGCCAGATCCTTAAAGATGATCCCTTTGGACCTGAAGCTTTCCTGAGCACTGTTTTTCAGGATGGCTGGGAAATCGAGGACTATGTGGAATTTTTAGAGTGTTGCCATCTGACCACGTGGAATGATCGGGATCTTATTAACTGTTTTGTGGGTGGAATGGATGACAACATCAGTCAATGGTTGCCGACGGGAGACTCTGGAGTGACGCTGGCAAAATATTTGGACAGTGTGTTGTGGTTCATCATATACAGTCAGAGAGGTAGGCGGCGATGACGGTCACACTAATCTACAGTCCATCTAGTCCACTCCCATCATGATGTCCTTAATCATCTGCACCGGGCCCATACCCACCACCGACACAGAGCTGGAGTTGATGCCCACCACTGACCCAAGCAAGAACCCAATGCCCTTCGTCATGTCCGTCCCAGAGCCAAAGCTTTTTGAGCAGTCTGACCATACAGTATGTGTGTGCCGAGTTGTATTTCTTGTGTGAGTCTTGGTGGAGCTAGATGAGGAAGTAAATGACCATCACAGTACATCTGCTTCAGAGAGTTCTGATGTTCCCCAGCCTGAAATTCTGGATGTCTTGTTTTCCTTTCTTTGCCCAATAGCTTCGTCCTCCACTGATCCTGGTCAGTCTCAACTCTCCACCATCAACTAGCTCCAAATTCTCCTAGTTCATGGTCTGATCTTGCATGACCATGCGATAGTGTTACTGCTGATGCTGATTACAAACTCACTAATGCTGATGCTCCTGCTGGCGCTGGTGCTGCTGGGCTGATGCATGTGCTGATGCTGGTGTTCCTGCTGGTGCTCCTGCTGCTGGTGATGCTGGTGCTGATGCTGCTCCTGGTGCTAATGCTGCTCCTGCTGATGCCGGTGCTCCTGCTAGTGCTGGTGCTCCAGCTGGTGTTGGTGTTGGTGCTGGTGCTGATGCTGGTGCTGCTGGTTCCTCCTCTTCTTGGTCACGCACTGCTGAACCCTTTTGCCTTCAGAACTGCCTTAATTCAATGTGGCATTGATCCAACAAGGTGCTGAAAGCACTCTTTAGAAATCTTGGCCCATATTGATAGGATAGCATCTTGCAGTTGATGGAGATTTGTGGGATGCACATTCAGGGCACAAAGCTCCCGTTCCACCACATCCCAAAGATGCTCTATTGAGTTGAGATCTGGTGACTGTGGGGGCCATTTTTTACTCTATCATCGAAATGTCTCAACATTAATCGAGACTCATCAGACCAGGCAACATTTCTCCAGTCTTCAACTGTACAGTTTTGCTGAGCTCTAGCAAATTGTAGCCTCTTTTTCCTAGTGGTACCCGGTGAGGTCTTCTGCTGCTGTAGTTCATCTGCCTCAAGGTTGTGCGTGAGGGACAAAAGGGAACCACTTATGAAAAAAAAAAAAAAACTGGAGTGCAATATTAACATTAGTACAAAGTTAACATTAAAAAATGTGACATATATATATATTAGGGCTGTGCAAAAGTTAATTACGATTAATCGCATCCAAAATAAAAGTCTCTGTTTACATAATATATTTGTGTGTGCTGTATATAATTATTTTGTATATATAAATACACACACATGCATGTATATATTTAAGAAAATATGTTATTCATATATAAAATATTTATATTTATATAATATAGATTATGTATTTATAAATATATACAGAATTTAACCGCAAATAATTCTTAAATATATACATGCATGCATAGGTATTTATATATACAAAATAATTATATACAGCACACACAAATATATTATGTAAACACAGACTTTTATTTTGGATGCGATTAATCGCAATTAACTTTTGCACAGCCCTAATATATATATATATATATATATATATATATATATAATAGGCTACACAAGTGAGACAGACTAGTACACTGGCAGTTCCCTTTCAAGGGAACTTTGAGCTGCATTGGCTAACGCGATGGGAACGCTCTGCGTGATTGCGTCGTGAAGCATCTGTACAATCAGTCCAATGAGAGAGTAGGATGTCAGGTGACGTCATTGACCAGGAAACTATATAGCACCCTTGAGATCAGATCACGACAGCTTCTGTTGCCTTCAGCAAGCGATCTCTGTACTCTGTCTCTGTCTATTTATTGTTGTCTGACAAGCACATATCAATGGCGAATCAAGAGTTTAAGCGTTGTGTTGTTCCTTGCCCTCGTTTCATCACGGGTGGGGACACGGATTAGCTTTGTGTGGCTTGTCTGGGAGTGGAGCATGCTCAGTCAGTTCTCGAGGGAGCTGACTGTGAGCATTGTGTGAAGCTTTCTATGAGAACGCTCCGCTCCTGCCGGGCGTTCTTTGAGAAGGATGGTTTGGTCCGCGTTCCCCGAGGTGCGGGTCCCGCTGCCGCCGAGGCACAGCGTCAACTTTCATCTTGGGGTTCGCAAATCGATCTGGTAGCGGGGCTTGAGACGGGCCCCACCCTATCACAGCCCTTACCTGCTGGATCCAGTGCCTCTGCCCAGGGAGGAGCCCGCTCTGCGGATTCTCCTTCCCGGGCTGAGGCACCAATGCTGACGTAATCCAGTTCCGAGGAAGTGGATGTCGTCAGCGTTGATGCGGGGGGATCGTGATGTTTCGCCAGCTCATACCCCCGGTGATGAGGAGCTTTTGGAGGTTTTGTCACGGGCTGTAGCTAGGCTGTAGCTAGAAAGTGTTTCAAAGAAAAGTTTACTTGATGAGATATTTTTGTCATCTAAAACACTGACTCCACGACAGGGTTTACCATTCTGTCCCGATCTCCACACTAAGGTGGCGAGATCGTGGAATAAAAGTCTCATTTAGAGTGTTTAATCCGAAGACATCTAATTATAGTAACATAATAGGTGCTGCTGATCATGGTTATGCGGCGATGCCACGGGCTGAAGAGACGCTTGCGAGCTATCTCTCTCCCGAGTCATCGTCATCATTAAAAGCCCCGACGTTACCCACCAGACCATTAAAATTTACATCCTCTCTGGTGGGTAAAGCATACTCGGCAGCAGGTCACGCTGCGTCATGCTTGCACACAATGACCATACTACAAGCATACCAGGCTGATCTGCTAAGGGAAATTGATGAACGCGAGGAGGTGAGCGCTTACGCAGTTCGAGAACTGCGTCGCACGACAGATCTAGCACTCCGTGCCACTAAGGAGACGGCCAAATCAGTGGGCTGGTCTATGGCAGCCCTGGTGGCCACAGAGCGCCACCTATGGTTGAATTTATCTGAGATAAAAGAAAAAGATATGTTCTCTTAGACGAGAAACACCAATGTCACCGTCAAGTCTGTTCGGTGACGCTATTAACTGTGTCTTCAATCGATTTCAAGAAACAAAAACAGCAGACAGCTGTGTTTCAGAAAATTCTTCCTTGCCGTTTTGATGTTCCTGAGACTGCTGGTCATAGAACTTTTATTAGATCTGAGCAGCCTCAGCCGAGTACTAGCTCCTCACACAGAGCACGCCAAAGGCAAAGTGTGGCCGCCCGGGCTCCTCCTCAGTCTTCGGAGCCTCAGTGGTGGTCACAATCCAGGTCAGTTAGGGGTAGGTAAGATCTGAGGACTGTCATCTCTAAAAAGGCCTGGAGTAAGAAGAAGTCCTGACTCGCAGGGGGTCAGACTTCTGAGGGTGCTCCCCTCCGAGGAGGGATGGATTCGAGAAATCATTCCTCCTCTGCGCCCTCTGGGGGGCGATACTCCGAGGAGTATTGCAGCGCTGCCACATCGGTTGTCCCCTGTCGGTTCGCCGTTTCAGGGCACCGATGTGTCAGCGTTCAACAAAATCCCGAGGCCAGCCTCGAGAGACTGGTCCCCTTAGTGGAATTCATGGCAGCATGAAAACTACTGCCAGATATTTCTCAATGGGTCCTGCATGTTATAGAAAAGGGGTACAGAATTCAGTTTCGTTCTCGGGTTATGGAAGAATTCGCCAGGAAGGGGCTCATCTGTTGTTAGTAGCCCCGCACTGGCCGACCAGAATATGGTTTGCGGACCTAGTGTCTCTCTTGGGCGACTCTCCGATGGAGATTCCGGTCAGGAGGGACCTGCTTTCACAGGCGTGGGGCACAATATTTCACCCTCGCCCCGAGTTGTGGAAACTATGGACTTGGCCTCTGAGGGGGCCCAGCTCGTGAGTGCTGGTCTCTCGACTGAGGTCGTGGAGACCATTCTTCAATCCAGAGCTCCCTCCACGAGAAAACTGTATTATTTGAAATGGAAATTGTTCTCTACATGGTGCGGAGAACGTACTTTAAATCCTGTTGACTGCCCCGTCGGTACAGTTCTCGATTTCCTTCAAGACCGTTTCTCTGCTGGACTAACTCCCTCCACCTTGAAGGTGTATGTTGCGGCTGTATCTGCCTTTAGATCCCCTGCGGGGGCTTCTTCTCTGGGGAGAGATCCTCTAATAACTAGTTTTCTCCATGGAACACTGAGGCTGAGGCCTGCTTTGCACTCCAGAGCACCGGCTTGGGACCTGGTTATTGTACTCAAGGGTCTGGCTTTGGCTCCCTTTGAGCCTATCGAAGAAGTTTCAGAAAAATTCCTCACCTTAAAAGCTTTGTTTCTTATCTTTATTTCTTCGTTTAAAAGAATTGGAGATCTACAAGCTCTTTCGATTGCTCCTTCATGATTAGATTTTGCACCTGGTATGGTTAAAGCATTTCTATACCCTAGGCCAGGATATATTCCTAGTCCCTACTAATGTGATGGGTCCTATTGTGCTGCAGGCCTTCTGTCCTCCACTACTCCTTGCTCCCTGAAACAATTGTGATGCGATCTGGGAAAACCCACCACATGGTGAAATTTGACATATTACAGGTTTTGAGACACCTTTAAAGCTGGGTTCAAGCCCTTTCCAAATCTGTTTTTATTTCTTTTATCGCTTTTCTGTAACAAAATTTGTGATTATCTGAAGTTGGATGATCGCTATGAGTTTCAGAAACGGAATTTTGAGAAAAAACTAGTAAACAGTATAATTAACTGTCACGTCCTGTTAGTGGGACTACTGACACTATTTATTGCCTTTTTTCATATCACATATTTTAGTAATCATCTTAGATTAGGTATCATTCGAAAGCTTACAAACTCAAAATTCATCCTGTGAAAAACATTTTGAAAGTGGACGATTGAGAGGCGAGCAAGGTCTTTTAAACCAGCAGCTTCAAACTCTGTTGTTCTCTTGTGCTCACTACATGATAACACTGGATAAAAATAAATAAATAAAAACTTACGGGCTGTTGTAGTTCACCCAGGACTGGACTTTATTCTGTCGTGTGGTTTATTTTGATAGGTGAAATATCTTAACACAGTCTCATCCCAAGAAGTCATATAACTGACGTCTTGGGACGTCTTTTGACCATACGTCAACATCCGCTGTAACACAGTCTCATCTCAAGAAGTCATATAACTGACGTCTTGGGACGTCTTTTGACCATACGTCAACATCCGCCTTTTTAGGGTACCCTTAAACGTCGGTTACATGACGATCCCGGGCCGTCATACAACTGACGCTTTACCTTTAACGTAGTGTTAAGAGAGGGATAGCTAAATGATATTGTTTTTGTGATGGGTTTTCCCAGATCGCATCACAATTATTAAACCAATATTAGCACAAATTTTGCCTCAAACCACATGACAAATGAAGCCACGGTGACGAATGACTTAAGATGAATATGAAAAAAAAAATTCTTTTAATTCTGGTTTCTCTAGCTATTTGAGTAAATGAAAACATAATACTTTCATTCAAATGTGAATTTTCCGTCCACCACCGAACTCTCTGCCAACCTTTTTTAAATAAAAATGCTATCGACACCAGCGCAATGAATTATGGGACAGAATAGGCCACTTAGGATCCATTTAAGTATAGTCTCTTTCACAGGGAAATGAAGAGTGGATTTGGCATCGCTTTTGAATCAGGGTAGCCTTCGTCGCACCACGGTGAGGCAACCGGCATCCGTATATGGCCTCGGATGCAGAACTGAATTGGGACAGCCTTCATTGCACCATGGTGATGCAATCGGCCTTCAAATGCAACCATCGGAGGGTGCAGCCCATAACCATCATATAGAGATAGATGCCCTATTGACCGCTACTGCCTATTGGCACAGACGAGCCATGGGGCCGCCATCTTAAACCGGTCACCCGCTCCACTGCTTTTCACTGTAATGAATGTAAGTTTATGATACTTTTCTCTGTAGCTAACCATTGACAAAGTAGACAAGTACCAAGTGTTTTAAATCTGATTAGAATTTTTTTAAAGTCTTTGAGTTGTTTTTGTGTTTATTTTTAACTGTCAATTTTTACAAATAAATATTTGTTTAAACCCGTTACATTTTGAAATTATCAATTTTAATTAGGCCTACATGTTAGGTTTTAGCGTGATGCATGGAATAATAGGTTTTCAATAAAAAAAAAATGTCGACTTTTGTAACAACTCACGCGGGTAACGCCGGTGCACATTCTTTATTTGTATTAGATAATATGGGACGATCAGATTTTTATAGCGCAAAAATATCAAAGCAAAAATTGTTACAGCTATCCCTGGTCTCCTATCTACAGGGCCATATATTCCACCATCTCACCTAGCCTACAGAAGAGACTGTGTGATAAATCTCGGAAGGGAGGTCAGAACAGTTAAGCCGCTCTACCTGATCAGAGCAAAAAGAGTGCCTTTCCCAGAGCGAAGTGAAATACATACACTGACAGTGTCCGTGTCCCACCCATTTGGGTTTTGCCGTTCGTTCTGTGTATTGGAGGCTCCAGGGCTGCTGGGGAGGAGCGAGGCTCGTCTTTATCAGTTAGACAGCGCCGCTGCTCGAGTGCTACACTGACCGTCAGCCGCGCGCAATCACCGTTTGATCGGGACCCGCGTGGAGTCTCTCTGTTATCTCGCCGCGTGCCACTGCAGCATAAGGGCAAGAGGAACTCCTGAGAGGATCACTTATTTCATCTGCACTGACCCTTTATAGGAGAGAAAAAAAATCAAAACACGGTCTTAGCTGACACCTGTCCAAGGAGATACTTAGTAGAAAACCTGTGCGTGTATCTCAGTGGAAGAAAGTAGTTTTAACCGTAGGTAACGTTGGACGTTTGTAACCTTGGAACTCGTAGCAGCTGTTTGGTGAGGATGGGACCGTTGCTCGTCTACATCGTCCTCTGCGTGCACCTCGCTATCCCGCATCTCGTCAAAGGTAAGTGGCAAAGCGCAGGATGCATGCTTTTTTTTAGTGTGAGTGATGTTGTTTAACTTTCAATTCTAGAGAGACGAAACAAAATAAGAACTGCATAATTCGGCACGTAACTCGTTTAAAACAAAATGTTTACTGTGCATCTCAAACATGTCCTGGAATTAACAACAGAACGCAGTGACCATATAGTTTGCAGTAGGCTAACTGATCACAAGTCATATGCGGAGATTTGAAATGCCTTTCATTGAAGCTCATGCTGTTTTTATTGGTCAAATGAAGGTAAGAGAGACATTTTTACAAGGTATCCCATTGACAGGCTGCTACAGCTTTCATGATCATACTCCCACGGTTTATAGATGGCAAGCTCTTTTGACATTTAATCCTTAAAAACGAATTATGTTATTATGGCACCAGTTGTTAATTTATTTTAATAATTATCCAGGTAATCCAGTAAAGAGCTATTACTTTTTAATTTCACCAATTATTCCCATAGCCTATTAACATTGATACTGTAATTATTTATTAGTTTACACAGTACTACAATTATTCACTTCGTCAGTCAATGAATATAGAGCACAAATAAACACATCATTATTTGATTACTGTTTTTATTCTTTCCTGCTAGTCATTATCCCAAATTATAGTGGCTGTTCCAGCTTTGTTTTTGTATGTTAATGAAACTCATGTGTATGGCTTGAAAAAAGTCAACCAAATGCAAAACTAAATATAAAACTGGAAAAGGGACCAACAACAGTTGGATTTTTTTTGTCTGTAAATTGCTGATGTCTGAATCATAGATCATTATTGAATTAATGACACATATTTGCAATTAATTAGCTGATCATGGATTAGTTACTTGTCAGTATTGAGATGACAAGCAATGGGATAGACACTACTGAGTAAATGATGCTAGTCACTGTAAGAAAACAATATGATTATTTGCTGGATAGTTACTGTAGAAATACTGCAAGAAAGGGATACCAGTCAATGGATTACTTGCAAGTAATTAAAATATAAATCCTAGTAAAATACAAATAGAAATACATAGTTAGTTTTAACAGGTCAATGTTAAAACAGCTTGCCACATTACATCAGAATTTTGAGAAACAGAAGGAGACTGATCAGTTGTCATGCTGGTAGGACTAGAGATTTATTTACCGGAGCTCAGTGGATGTTTCTCCTTGTTCATATTGATCTCCAGTCACAGTGAACATTGGACATGAGAATGATGCATATCCATTCAGATACAAATGTGCTGTCATTGTGAGAGTGGACAGGATTCCTTCTTGCTTCTTTCATTGTGGATTTCAACATCATTCAGAGCAGAACTGCTGTAAAACATCTTGAAGATAATGTTCAATGATGTCAAGATCCCTCTAATTATAATCATTAAAAAATCATTGTCTTTTGGCATTAGATTTAGTATTAATGTGGCTTATCTGTGCTTATTGACTTATACACACTAATTTTAGATGATTCAATGGTGATTTTTGACATTCAGATCAGCAGTATGACTAGCAGTAAAAACAAAAGTTATATCATCCATCTGGAACAAATAAATTCAGTGCATTCAAAGAGAAGAAAGGACATTTTAATGCTTGGTTGTTCTTTCGTAGCTTGAGAGACACAGGAAGTCCTACTTTCATTAATACAAATAATCGACTGTTGACATAATGAATATAACTAAAGAAAAACAATGTTGATAAGATATCTTTAATAATTTGGAAGAGTTGAAGTTCATACTGAAACTCTTGCCAAATTTTCTTGGTTTCTTGGCAAATCTGAGCAAAGTTTAAGACACCGAGATCTCTACTGAAACGCTAGAGGAGACACATGGGAGATTACTGGGATCTTTTTCATCTTGAGAAAAAACTGAGAAGCAAAATATGCTCAAATATGCACTCTATTGAATCTCATTACAGTCTAAGAGGAACCGGTCTCATGTGTGTGTGTGTGTGTGTGTGTGTGTTTTTTCACCCTGAGGGGATGAACCTGGTTTTGTAAAGTGTCTCCTTGAGGCTGCTAGAGCACTGAAGTATATGATGAAGCGTTCTCACAGAGGTGATGAATTGTGAATACTTCTTCATTTGTTCCCCAACAGTAGATTGTATCGCTTTCGAAGTTTGGATGCTGCTTTAGTATAGTCATATCAGTCCAAATATTTTTCATTTGGGCATAGCATCACAGTCTTTTTTGACTTCACAGGTCTGTTTTAAGTATGCTCACCTCTTTAGTTGTGCTAGGAGCTATAATTGTAACTGAGCGTGGCCTCAGAGCCTCCTGGAGTCAAATGTGCTTCTGCAGCTTGGAGCTAAAGCCTTCTCCTTGAATAATGGATTGTTAGCTACAATACCCCAGGGTGCACTTGTTCCTTGGCTTGGAGAGAGTGAAATCATCAGCGACAGTTCTTCACTTAATCACAGCACATTCAGACATCACACATTCGACATGCTTCAAGGTGTGATTTGCATGCCACAGTTTCAGTCACTCTGTTACACAAGAATTAGAAACTTCACAGATTTTCTTTTCTAATATAGTCAAAGTTAACTAATATATTGTATATTAAGGTAAAGGGATTGTCAACCCCAAAATTATGTCATCATTTAGTCAGCCCTTCTTTGGAACCTAAAATAGGACATTTTGAAGAATGTTAACCAAGTGTTAACCAAACAATTTCAGTTTCCATTGACAACAAATGTAATGGAAGTCAATGGAAACCGTTAAAAAAAAGGTTCTTCAAAAGATCATCTTTTCTGTTCCCCCGAAAAAAAAAAAAAAAAAGATTAAAAAAAAGAGGAAATGCAAACAGATTTGGAAAGACATAAGGGTGAGTAATTTATGACAGAATTGTTGGGTGGGCTATTTCTTTTCTTTGACTTTGAACAGAAACTCAATACAATTCCCAATTGTGGTTTAAAAAAAAATCGAGGGTGGGCTATCCCTTTAAAGCTGCAGACTTTTTGTGTGTTCAAATTTTTAAAAAAAAAGTATATTATAAGTAAAAACATCATGGATCAAATTTCTAAACCATGTGTTTTTTTTTTTCTTATCCTGAATCACTACATTACACCTATAATAAATGTTTGTATTCAGACTATTTTAGATTGGTAAGGGTCGTACCACTCCAGAGTAGCCGAGTACCTGTGTGCCTCATAGACATAAACAGAGAGAAGTAGCTCCGGCTACAATGTTTTTCCGCAAGACGCAATCAGCTCTGTTTGCGTGTGCCAAAAGTTAGGGACTGCTGCTTTAATTTAACAGGGGAATTTGTTTGTTTTTATGTTAAAATATTTGCTATCACAATTTAATGTAGATTAATGTCCATTGGTGGAACATTGGTTTTAGAAGTCCGACATCTATGGAAGCGTAAAACAGATTAAATATCTTGCAGTATGTCTCATATTTTTCCCACTGTGTGCGAGAATGTGTGGGAGATTTCAGTGGCTGCTTTCATTGATGCATTTAACTGTCGGGGGGCTATTACAAGCAAACACCCTATTCTCAATGTCAGGGGCCACAGCTGCTGGCTTGAGCGAATCAATGCTCCTTAAACAACTCTCGCCTGAAAAGATTTGCTGTGCATCATCTCATGCCATTTTGTAATGTATCAAAATGATGCGTGGTTGATAAAAAGGCATTTGGTTTGTTAAGCTACCGGCTTTCTCAGACAGATCGTGAAATAACGCTTGGTGATGACAGGGACTGTTGCAGTATGCATGTATTGATTTTACTTTTACATGTAAAGTTATAATTATTCGAAATACATTACGGGAACTAAAGTTGCAGTTCTAAGAAAAAAAAGTCACCTTTTTGAGATATAAAATCACAATTATGAGAACTAATCACAGTTAAATAATCACTAGAGTTGTCAAAAAGTGCAGACTTCGTTACCTAGTTGGTACTGAAAAAAAAAAGTGACGAGACGAGTATTTGAGCGGTGTTGAACGGATTCTTAAACACCTTTGATTGGCCATTTGGTTGACATGCTCAATATATAATGTCTGTGATTGGCAACAATGATTAACAATGACACTCTTTACCGAGCGCTTGCATAGATACCCATGGGAGCTTTTAAAAGCAGGTCCTATCAGCAGACCCCTAATTTATCCGCTGATAGATGCTGCTTTCAAACACGTCAACACAATGATCTAAATTGACTGTTTCAAGAAATAAAGTCATAAATACAGAAAATTATCACAAGGTAAGAATTATGAAAACCACTAATGAGCTGCATTTGTGGGATAAAAATTAATAATTACAGATAATGTTTGCAATTATGTTAAATGAAGTTGCAGTTATGAAATATAAAGTCTTCTCTTTTGATCCAAAAAACTTCCTGATGCTGCCATTCGCAGTGTCTTGTTGTTGGAAGCTGATAAATTCATCATTTGGATAACCTGGAAAGGTGGGTGTATTTCACTGACCCAGTCCATTACCATCATTGAAGTTGGATACTACAGCCCGCATTTGTCTCACTTTACAGCTGTGCATCCCAGCAGCCACAAGTGCTGGGTCCAGGTCTGGACCTCTGTGAATCCATCTGCAGACTGCCACACATCCATCCTACTCTGCATCCTCTGAGGCTGGCTCACGTTCGCCTGCAAATGGCTGTCTTGATAGTGTGTCAGCTACTGTGTTTCGATACCCCGGACAATACTGTATATCGAAATCAAAGACGGATAATTGTAAAATACATTTTGTTCAATCTAGGGCTGGTCCGAATACCATTTTTTGAGCTTTGATGCTTCGGTAGTAATGAACATTGAATTTTCGAAGCTTTTGAACCTCTTTATATCGGTCCGTCTGTTTGCATTTTGATTCTTTCGAGAACCTTTCATCCAAACGACTTCACAAGGGAGTGCACGTATTTGGTGCAATATAGATAGACGGGGGAGACGCGACACGTTCAGAATGAATAAACTTTTAATAAACTGCAGAACAGCGAGCGGGAAGCGGCACGCCTCATGCAAGTAGAGCTTATATGCTCCGAGAATGGACACTACAAAACACACACACACAAACACACACATAAACACAGGTCTGTTAACTTAAAGGAACACTCTGACTTTTTGGGACTTTAGCTTATTCATCATATCCCCCAGAGTTAGATAAGTCCATACATACTTTTTTCTGCTGTAAGTCTGTCTGATGCACCCACCGCTAGCCTAGCTTAGCACAAAGACTGGATGTAAATGGTTGCAGTAGCATACTAATCCCAATACAGTTACAGCACACACAGAGATGAAAAAGGTATGTTTTGACTTATCTAACTCTGGGGGATATAGTGAATAAGTCAAAGTCCTTTAAGCAATATTTTTAATAAGGTAGTCTAATATTTTTCTCACTAACAAATAACTGACAAAGTAGGGTAGATTTAACGTCACGTGAGCAGAGATTATGCTCCGAGAACGGATACTGCGCTAGTGATCTAAAACACACACACAGGTCTTTTAACTTAAGCAATATTTTTAATAAGGTATAGTCTTATAATATTTTTCTCACTGACAATATAGGGTAGATTTAAATTAAAAAAACGAAAATTCAAATTTGGGCATAACCCAAAATACAAGCCCAGGCACTTCTGTCCACACACACTGTTCTACGCTCGAAAGACGAAAATTTTAATGTCACATTTTGGAATCAAATACCAACCCACCGAACGAATATTCAAATATTCGGGTCCAGCCCTAGTTCAATCGCTCCAAACTTGTTGTTTTCAAGTGGCACAGAGGATTATCACAGAAAATGTTGACCCCAACAAATACCCCCAAAACTTCTCAACGATTGTCCACTTCATGCTGTTATAATTTCTATAATTTTTCTCCGCGTCTCTCAGCCGTCTACTGGCAAAGGCATTAACACATTTTACATCTCCTTTTTTCTGATATAAAATGGCACCTAGCCCCTGATTACTGGCATCTGTCTCCACAATAAAGGGTTTCAAATAGTCAGCCACCCCTAAGACAGGCGCATTTTCTGAGGGTGTCATAGAGGGTCCATTGCAGACCCCAAATGGCATACTCAAGAATTCAAAGAGGCCAAAAGGGGTCTTCGTCAATTGATTCCGCTTGTTAAATCGATTGCCGAGAAGTAACACACCCCCAGCAGAGCATCAAAGCTCTCATCGATTCGATTCGTCTTTTTTTTTCTGATTTAGTTTACGGTAATCTACACTCAGCCTGATACTGCCATCTGCTTTATGTGCCAGCGCGATTGGCGATGCATATTCACTATTACCATCTTGTATGACTCCTTTCTGTACCAGTCGTGAAATGTGATCCTTCACTTCTTTATACTGATTAGGAGAAATTCGATGATTGGGCTGTGTGACGGGCTCATCGTCAGTTAAGTGGATTTCATGTTTGATCTTGTCTGTGTAACTTAGATCTTCTTCCTCTAGGGCAAAGATATTGATGTATTTTGTCAACAGTGACCTGAGCTGAGCTTGCTCATACTTGCTTCCTTCTACATCATTCTTATCCACCTGCACACGCTCTCGGTCTTGCCCATCCCTCATATTTAAAGTCACCTGTTCTTGGTCACCCGAGACCCATTGAAATTTTACTTAACACCGCTGAGAGCTGTCCACACACTCCGCCTTTGACAGCGTACCCAGAAGGGTCCTAAAAACCACCTCCTGAAAAAACAACGTCCTCCTTCAACAAATTGATCTCACAATGCCACCCTTTCGTTCGCAATAGCATCAGGAAAATATTTCAAAACCAAGCTGGGGGCTTGTGACAGGGCAAGAAAACCATCTTATGTTTTCCCCCCTCTAGTTGTCTTCAGCTGTAAAAACTGTGCAGGAGCTGAGGTGTGCTGCTTCTATCTCTAAACGCCTCCATGAGGTACTCTAACAAATTGTCGACCCATTCATCAGTAACACACCAACATTCCAAGGCTGTACCCCTTTACAGAGACATAAAAAAAAAAAAATCATACTGATCTTGGTCAGACTGGTGCCTAACACACAGCTCCTGCTCGACTTCCTCTATAAAATCATCGACTGACCTACCATCTTTCTCTATATCACACCAATATGGTAATATGTGCCTTTCTCTTGGGACATGCACATAAGATCTCTGATTCAGTGAGGAAATCGCAGCCATTGCTTGATAATATTTGCAAATCTTGCTCTGTTAAATTAGCACCACCATGATCATCAACTCTGAATTGTTAATTGTTCTATTAAATTAGCTCTACTATGGTCATAATCTGGGGCTGGAATCATAAAACATCACATCTTTAAAAGTCTCTGCAAAGCTCTGAAAAGGATAAGTGCTTGTTGAAATCCTTTTGATTTGAAGCAATAACTTTCGAACAGTCTCTTTTAACCCCTTGCAAAACTCCACGACGAAGAGAAAGGTCTCTTCCCTCACCACAGCCGTTCCTTCCTGTGGGAATCTTCGGTCTCCTCTTCACCACTACCGTATTATTGCACTGTACTTTTTTTTTTTTTAATTGCACACACCAATGAAAAAAAAATAATTCTCCTAATTCTCTTTGAATACCCCACTCCAGGTACCAAAATTGTGGCCGCATTTAGAAAAATGACACAGGGCCAACATTTATGTGGGGTTTGCACTGTATTCCTTATAATTAGTTAGGAGTTTATTTTATTTATTCTATTTCTATGTCCTTGTATCTATTTTGTGAGTAGTGTATCTGTGTGCTACAGTTTATACATCAAAAGCTTTATTTATCAACATGTATTGCATTTTATTTTCTGCTTCGTATTGGGCACACTGTGACAGTGTAATTTTTTTTTTCCCCTTCTTGAGGACAGGACTGTGTTTGACAGAGGACCCATGTTGAGAGTGTGGGACAAATTTGTTCTGGTTGGTTGATTCTGTGGGCCCTTAAGCTCTAGTAGTTCAAGTCTTTATCCCACACATATGAACTGTGCTGTCAGCGTCAGCTGGCCACTTCATTAGAAAGGCTTCCCAGCACGAGTCCTGCATGCGTTATTTATTGTGTGACATTTGTGATTACACTGTGGAAAAATTCAAAGCAAGCACCTTAGAGAAGCAATCCACTGTGGGCTCTCCGTCTAACGAGGACCATCATTTGAGTGAAAAAAAAAAGAAAAAAAGGATTTGCTCATTATGTAGGCCTAGTTCAAATGCAAAGCGCAATCAGATTCCTTGTTGAAAATGTAAATGTGGCCACAGCATTTTCCTAGAGTGAACTTGCAGAGTTGATTGTAATTTTGTGCATTGACGTGTGCTTTTTTATGATGGAGAACCAGTTGAATTGTTTTCTTAGTTAAGCAAATGACTTTCCTCCCTTGAGAACAACATGCAGCTGTATTATACAAGTTTACCATATGATAGGCTCACAAGGCTCATTTTGCAGGTCGCTAGAAGTAGATAGTTTTGTCATTAGTTTTTTTTTTTTTTTTTCATTACTTTCCCTCTCTCTTTAATGAGTGTACAGAGGCTATTCCTTTCTAGATCATTGGTTCTGATAGCCTCACATTTCACAATTAATCATGAATGGAGCAACATGGCTGCACTGGTGAAACAGAACTCAATCTTTCCATAATGACCTTCCATTCTTATGAGGTGTCATTGAACTTTAATCATTGCCCTTCTTTTCCTGTACGCTGGGGTGCAATTGTGGTCATCACTGTCTGGACTGTGCCCATTCAATACAGCTAATAATAAAAGAGGGATCCATTAGTTTCTTGTTTTGACAGGCTAATGGCACCCTTGGTGTTTGTTGATGAGCAAGACTTGACCTGCATTATGTCATGGAAGGGCACCTTCATCACAGGAGTAAGATCATGCTAGATTGTGAAGAATATTAAGGGGTCAAGAAGATTTATCTGGTCAGCATGGTCCTTTGGCCCCTTTTCTCTACTCATAGTTGCCTAATGTTTAGACAAAAAATTCCAAAAAAAAAAAAATACAAGCTATAAACATGGCGAAAAAGAAAAATCAAATCATATGCTTCTGATAGGATCTGCACTAGCAGTTGGTATTCAGAGGAAAGAGAATGTTAACAGTGATAGACCTTGAATAATTTGAGTATTTTGTTGTTTGTGGGGATGCATGTTATGATGTGCTTATGGGGGGTATCTTTAGATGTCATTGTGAGATTTATAGTTTCCTAAGATGATCTGATCTTAAGCCTGGGACACACCAAGCTGATGTAAAAGAACTAGTGGCGACAAAGGCTTATATGTGTTGTTCCCTCGTCGGCTTCGTCTCGCCCTAAAAGCTGCACTTCAACACACCAAAAGGACTAAAGGCGACTGTAAACTAGCATGCGCGTTTTGCACCTGCTTGTAATATCCCTTTAAATAAGCACCAAGCAATCAATTTTGCATTTAAAAGATGTCTAATAGCTCTGACGTCTAGGCTAAAACAAGGCAACAGTAAAAATTTAATAATTGAATAGGTAGTTTTATCGTATATATATATATATATATATATATATATATATATATATATATATATATGTGTGTGTGTGTATATTATTAGATGAAAAGATTAACATACTCGGAATGTGTGATCCATACACAGCACCCACTGATGTTTTCATTGCTTTGAAGCTAGCAAAGTCTCTACCAGACTTAGAGTTACACTGCACACAAAAATGAAAGCCTACAAAAACTACAGATAGCTTAGCTATCTTTTTTTTTTTCAAGAGTGCATGGGTTAACAATGCTGTTATATGGGAGGTGAAAAACAGGAATATCTTCATAATCAAAGCAAAGGTATGTTTGCTTGGTTATGTTTGCAGCTCCAGTTCCATCGTGTGATGAAGTCTTCATCTGAATATGTACACCCTGCCCTCCGGTGAATAACAGCTTGATAAGAAACAATAAAAACTTATGGCAACTGTATGATATATGGCTAGCAGGATATCAAACATTGTAGCCTACTGTACCTGCTTATCCACTCCACATAGCATCAGACAACAGACAAGAGCAGTAAAATGTGTGTAATCCTTTTGGCAATCTTTTAGGCTGTAAAGTAATACGTGTCGTGTACAATAGTATACATGCAAACTAAGTAGTAAGTGGACGCAGTGCAACAGTAACGTGTCATTCATTCATTTATTCATCTTCTCATATCATATCAAATCACGTAACAGTTACAGATGAACGCGTTTTTGCCACCCACTGGCGAACGTGTTAGCACATTTATGTTAACACGATTGACAGTGCATCCAATCGCACAGCAACTATCTGGCATGACGTTTACACCTCAAAACATCAACTTTTGTATATTAAAACTGGCAACGTCCTGGTAAGATCCTTGATTAGTTTACTGCATGGGTTTCGTTGCTAGATAACAACGCTCTTGCCCGCCAGTCTGTAATTGTGACGTCACATGCAAAGTATGAATAGTGGGTGTAGTGTTTTTTCTCTTGAGAGATAAACTGTGAGTGAAATGACATTCATAATGAGTGATGAATTAGAATAGCAGATGACAGGAAGTCAAATTGAATGAAAATTATGTCACTCCAGAGCACAAAACCCTCTTCTTCTCTGTGGGAAACAAATCATCCTCTTATAGAACATGGCTACCCCATGTGGCATTTGTTAACAAGCACCACTGGTACTACTTATACCAATGCGCGGCTAAAGAGTGATGGGCTTAGAGGGTGGATTGGATCTGGATTGCTGCATATTTAAACAGTTTATTTAAAGATGTGCTAAAATTACCTGTGTAGCAAGTTCTCCTTGTTTTCCCTTAGGTCCAAAGCTCTTTTAAGACATTGGTTTAAAGACTGAAGTTGATTAAAGCAAAGTGCTTTTCAAAGAGCATATTTCTTCCAGATCTGACATCTGCTATCTTGTAAATCAAGTCTATATTTGATTGATTTATATAAAATGTATGCTGATTTTGAAGCTGCACTGCACCAAGAAATCAGGGTTGTGTGACATTCTGAACTGTATTGAGAATGCCATTAAAGTACAATTGAATTAACTAATTTTAATTGATGTAGCATAATGGCATCCCAACAAGACTTTTAATGTTGACTTTTATGGTTTGGTGAATTTGTCTGAATCTAGTTTCATATGGAAAAAATTAAATTTTTGGAAAATATTTAAACAAAAGGTCCAGCCCTAAACCTAATCTTCAGTGGGGCATAAGCAGATCATAGGAAAACGCACAAATGAGATTAATGTGAATTCGACACAAATTTGCCTGAAGCTTTGGGCTTCTTTGTTTACGGGTTACACTGTGTGTGTGTGTGTGTGTGTGTGTGTGTGTGTGTGTGTGTGTGTGTGTGTGTGTGTGTGTGTGTGTGTGTGTGTGTGTGTGGGAGGGGGGAGATATTTGCACTCTTGTTGTTTTAGAGTGTCACTCTTTCATTGCTGTACACTTGTTTCTGCACAGTGGCTGATCTGTAGTGTGTACCACAGAAAGTTTCTCTGAGTTTTCCTATATATTTCCCATTTCGTGTGTCATTTATGGTCAGTCATTTTTGAACGAGAGGAAGCTAAGACCCCGTTTACACCTGGTATTAAAATGCGATCTGTATCCAGATAAGTTATCCGGATAATAAGTACTGATTCCATTTACACCTGGCCACATAAATGTGTTTTTGCAAAACGGATATAAATCCGATCTTCACCTCCTGCGTTATATGCAGATTTATTGGATTGCACGCCACCAAAAGCAACAGATCTGAGTGGCATTTTATTGATCATCAGCTAATTTCCAAATCAGAGACATCAATAAGAGAGAGTGGCAACAGGCCTGGTAAGATAATTTCGTTTCTTTACTTGAAGATGTGTTAACTGCGTCTGTGACTTACTTTCACTTTTATTTGCGATGTTTGCACGTTGAATAGACGCTCAGCTGCTCATCTGCGGTGATGCGTGTCGCGTGTCGCATCTGACTAGGCTATAACATGACATAGCCTATATAACACGCTCTCACTCGTTTATTTTTTAGCATTTTTGGGAGGAGTAAAATATACATATGTGGTTTCAACAACCAGATTGCGTTTACACCTAGTAAAGATCCGGACACAATGCGAGCCAGACTACCTCCAGATGTGGTCAGGCAGATCCGATCACGATCCGATCACAACGCGTTTACACCTTGCATTAACATGCGTTTTTTATTATCCGGATAACTTATCTGGATACAGATCGCATTTTAATACCAGGTGTAAACGGGGTCTAAGTGTGGTTATTTTTTTTATGACCATTTAACATATCTGAATCATCTCCTTGGGTTTTTTGTGTGTTCACATAGGTAATACAACAAAAGTCACCAAGTTTCATCCCCCTCCAAATGTTAACGGTTTCGGTCATTTATGACTGAAGAAGCCCAGAGGGTAGTTTTGAATGTCAATGAGAGCATGTTGGTTGACTTGAAAAAGCCTTGTTTGAAAGTTTAGAGAAAAGTAGAAAACACCCCTGTCCTTACAATTCAAACTTGGCCAATACCCACTCAAAAGATTATGAATTACGAAAAAAAGATCAGTGCAGTTTTCAATCAGTAAAATTGTCCATTGAAGTGAATGTAGTAGGCGTAATAGATGACTGCAACTGTATAAGTATGTCAAATTAATGTAAATACCATCTATGTGTGGTGTGTAACTCGGGGAGGAATTAAGAAGGTCTTCAAGATTCAAGCATTATATAGCCAGGTGCCTCATTAGTAAGTAATTTGGAAGTAAACAGAGACACTTGCCTTGGCTTTGTGAAATACTGGGAGTGGGTGGATTGTTTGGGAATTATTGGCTGAACTCTGGTTGTGGTTCTCCTGGGTTCTTTCATATTTTTAATTAGATTAGCTCCATCCCCCAAGCTCCTTAAAAGAGTCTAGACAGAGTAAAAGATCTGCCCAAGTTCTACACTGACTACAACATACACTTTTGTACAGATATGCTGTGCTTGGCAGTTGTGATTAGTACTACATATAGAATAGAATAGTACTACATATTCCAACAAAGTACTTTTAGGTATTCACCATCTCTTTCGCCTCTGCATAGATATGAATTACATTTGTCAGCCTCTTTACTGACGTGAGATGTGATAAGATTCAGATGCAGGTATCATCAGTGTAATGTTTTCTGAATGAACTGCATCGATTGAATGCACCCCAATTACTCTCAGGCCAAGGTTGATGTCCTGGCTTATTTATTGATTATAAGAAAATGAAGGTTTAATTTGATACTCTAATGCAAACCTTCAGTTGACGCTTTTCCTCATGCACAGCAGTTTCGTTTAACACCCCTCACTGTCTGTCTGATCTTGAGGCTTACATTCAGTAGTTAGCACAATGCGGTATGGCTTTTACCGCCTTATTCTCTGCTCCCAGACACCCAGTGCTCACAGCATGCCTTTGTTAACCACATTAAGTACATTAACCACAGTCAATATCTGACTATTTGTCTTTCTTCCCTTGGTTCTGTTCTCAGAGCCATCATCTCATGCTCAGTTCAAGACAAATGCTTTCACTTGGCTAGTTCTGATTTAATTTGATGTGTGAAGAGAAGCTTGTCAAGCGTATGTGTGTGTGCCTGTATTTTTAGCTTTTATTGTGCATGTCTTGTTCATTATCGTGCTAGTGTATTTGTGTGTCTACTGTGTGTTAAGCAAGTGGATGTGTTTTCTCATAATGAGGTGCTATGTGTGCCATACTCAAAAAGCTTTGAAAGCTAACCCAGAAATGTCATCACATTAATAAGGGCTTCTTCACAAGCCAGAGAAGCTTTTTTCAAAAAGTTCTACAGCACTTTGTGTGACACCATGACTCTCTTGCATGTGCTCATGCTGCTGTTTATTGATAGTCATGCATCTGACTGAAAGTTGCACGTTTCACTTTATATTTATCTTCATTTACAACAAATCCAGCAGAAAAAAAGGAAGACTGAATTCACCTTAAATTTTGCATCCCCTGGAGCCTCTGTCCAGTACACGCCCTCCGTGCTTACGTAGACAGAACGCAGTGTTTCAGGACCTCAGACCAGCTCTTTGTCTGGAATGGTGGGAGTCTGAAGGGAAAGGCTCTCTCAAAGCAGAGGTTGTCTCACTGGATAGTGGACGCCATTGCTTTGGCTTACCAACAGCAAGGTCGACCGTGCCCCCTTGGTGTGACAGCGCACTCCACCTGGAGTGTGGCTTCCTCTTGGGCTCTAGCGCATGGTGCCTCGCTGGCAGACATCTGCAGCGCTGCAGGCTGGTTGACATCCAACACATTCACCAGATTCTACAATCTACGAGGGGAGCCTGTGTCCCCTCACGTACTCGCTCATCCGACCAGTACTGGACCCACTCAGGTGTCTTGGCTTGCTCGCCATTCCACTCCACGGACTGGATAAGTGCGATTATTTCCTCAGCACTCCTCAGTTCCTCCAGCACTGTTGACGCTGACGCCAGCATCTATTGCCTGGACGTCGGCTAGGTGCCTCCGTGTGCATGGTTACTTTTAGTAACCCCCTACATGTTTTTTTTTTTTTCCACTGTAAGCCTCCTTGAGCATGTGTCTTCCCTCGGCAAGCCACCTTGCCACCCCTGGAGTTAAATTTCTATCCACCCTACGGGTTGGTTACTCCAGTGTTCCTCCATATGAAGTCATTTTGGGCCATATTCTTAAGTCCTCCCTATGGGTAGGCATACTGCAGCATATTTATGCTCCCCAGTGTACCTTGGTATTCCTGTGCTAACTAGGACTCCTCGTCCGTGCTTATATCACGACAGGGGATCAGACTTCGCAAGGCACTGGAAGACAGCTGTGAAGGTGGCGTGATTACACGGGGGACCCCCATACTCCATCATCCGACGTAACTCGAAGTAACTACGAAAGGGAACGTCTCGGTTACATATGTAACCCTCGTTCCCTGAATAGGGAACGGAGACGCTACGTCTCCCTGCCACTTCCGCTGTACCGCTGGGTAGACACCTGAGTTCAGTCTCGGCTCCGAAGACATAGCTGCGTTTGCGTCCGCATCCTCCTTTTGTACGTGGTGAGGTGGGGATACATTATGCAAATTCCGTAGACCCATGGCATTTCTTTGCCATTGGCTCGTTTTTTAATACTCGAAGATGACAGGCTTTCTAAGCGAAACCCCCATTCTCCGTCATCCGACGTAACGTCTCCGGGGTTACATACGTAACAGACGTTCCCTATCGAGGGAACTCAACACTGCGTCGATAAAATCGACTCTTTGGGGACGCTCCCTAAGCGTGCGCCTCTGAAGTATGAATGAAACTAATCCAATCCTGATTGGTGTTGCGTCGTGACGTAACATGTGACGGCATACCCGGAAGTATAAAAGTGACGCTGTCACAACACACACTAGCTTTCGCTCTTCAGCAAGCGCTTTATGTTGAAACTGTCTGTCTTATTTGGTGTTGTTTGTCTTATTATTGAAAGAAAGTATGGCCAGTGAACAATTCAAGAGGTGTGTGCATCCCTGCCCTCGTTTCATCACGGGTGGGGACGCACACTCTCTCTGTGTGTATTGTTTGGGAGTGCAGCACGCACGGGCAGCTCTCGAGGGGGCTGCTTGTGAAATGTGTGAGGCTTTGCCTATTAGAGTGCTGCGCTCCCGGCTGGCGTGCTTTGACGAGCACGGTCAGGCTCGCGTTCCCCAGGGTTCCGGTCCCGCATATGTCGAAAAAACGATGCGGCGACTGAGATCCTGGGGTTCGCAGCGGGATCTGGCGGAGGAGAGTGAGAATGCTGAGGCATTTTCTCGCTCGCCATCGGCTGATCCCGCAGCCTCTGAGAGTGGTGTGGGAGCCCGCGCTGCGGTTTCTCCTACCCGCGATCAGGTCCCGGTGCTTGAGCTGTCTGCTTCTGAGGAAGGGGACGTGCTCAGCATCGATGCGGACGACCGTGATCTCAGCACGCCATCACGCGGCCTGGGTTATGAGGAGCTGGTGGAGGTTGTGACACGCGCTGTGGCCAGACTAAACATCAGCTGGCCACAACATGAGCAGGAAACGCAAGTCACCAGTAAAATGGACGAGCGTTACCTGCAGCGCAGGTCACAGCCTCACCGCCGGGGTCTGCCGTTTTTCCCTGATCTCCATAAAGAGATCTCGAGAACGTGGGAAAGACCGCATTCGTCCCGTATTTCGAGTCCCAATGTAATAGATTACAGCAATGTTATGGGGGCTCGAGATATGGGATATGGGAAGATGCCGAAGGTGGAGGAGGCTTTAGCGAGCTATCTCTCTCCCGAATCGGCGTCTTTCCCTAAAGATCCCGGTGTTGCCTAGTAAGCCCTGCAGAGAGACATCTGCATTAGTGGGCAGGGCTTACATGGCGGCGGGTCGGGCTGGTTCGTGTCTGCACTCAATGGCGATTTTGCAGGCATACCAGGCCGACCTCCTGAAAGATTTGGATGAGGGGGAGGGGCCTACTCCTGAAGATGTCGCGGAGTTGAGGAAGGCCGCAGATTTGTCTCTCCGGGCCACTAGGGAAGCGGCCAGCGCTATTGGCCGCTCTATGGCGGCCATGGTGGCCACGGAGAGGCATCTGTGGCTGAACTTATCCGGTATTAAAGAAAAGGATAGGTCCTTCCTGCTGGATGCGCCGCTTTCGGCTTCTGGCCTGTTCGGCGACGCCGTTAATTCGGTTGTCGACAGGTTTCAGGAGTCGAGAAAACAATCTGCGGCGTTCCAGCAGTACCTCCCCCGGAAAGCGAAGGCCAAATCTAGTAGGGGGGGGCAAAGCAATCAGCCCCAGCCATCAGCCAGCTCCTCCCACAGGGCAGAGCAGAAGGAGAGCGTTTCCTCTAGAGCCCCCCCTCCGGGGTCTTGGCAACAGAGGAAACGCTCCCAAAAACCGAAGTCCTCCAGCCAGAGGGGCGACCTGAGGGACGTCATTCAGGCTAAGAGGACTTCGGAAAAGAGGTCCTAGCCAAGGCAGGACTTCAGAGGGCTGCCCCCTCCGCAGTGAGACAACCGAGGTTGTTCTCACAACGGGGCCCTCTAGGAAAAGATGCAGGTCCGCCGTTAACAGCGCTTCGGGCCGCACCAATTTCCAGCGAAAAGACACCAGAGGCCAGCCTCGAGAGGCTGGTACCCTTAGCAGATTTTGTAGAGGGATGGTATCATCTTCCCAACATATCTCCATGGGTCCTGCAGATAATACGAGTTGGGTACAGACTGCAGTTCGCGCACCGCCCCCCCAAGTTCTCTGGGGTGGTGCTCACTGCGGTGGTCCCAGAGCAGGCTCAGGTGTTGGAACAAGAAGTACAGACTCTGCTGTCGAAAGGAGCCATAGAACGTGTTCTTCCGGTAGACAGGGAGTCCGGGTTTTACAGCCGGTACTTTATAGTTCCAAAGAAGGATGGGGGGTTAAGGCCAATTTTGGATCTCAGGGTGTTGAACCGGTCTCTGAGAAGGTTCAAATTCAGAATGTTGACCATTCCAACAATCGTGAGTCAAATCAGATCCGAGGACTGGTTTGTCACGATAGATCTGAAAGACGCCTATTTTCACATCTCCATCCTTCCTTGTCACAGGAGGTACCTGAGGTTCGCTTTCGGGGGCGAAGCATACCAATATCGGGTTCTTCCGTTCGGCCTAGCACTCTCTCCCCGCACATTTACCAAGTGTATGGACGTGGCCCTTGCTCCACTGAGACTTCAGGGGATTCGCGTATTAAATTATCTCGACGACTGGCTTATTTTGGCCCAGTCTCGGGAGATGGCAGTTCGGCATCGAGATGTCGTTCTTGGCCATATTCAAAAATTGGGGTTAAGACTCAATTTGAAGAAGAGTGTGCTAGAACCGTCCCAGGGCACGACCTTTTTGGGAGTCGTGTGGAACTCGACTACAATGCAGGCACGTATGTCTCCCGCACGTATCGAGTCAATTCTGGTGATGGTGTCCAGGGTGAGGCTAGGTCAGGCCGTCACTGTGAAACACTTTCAAAGGATGCTGGGCCTCATGGCAGCGGCATCCAACATTATTCCTCTGGGCCTCCTTCACATGAGGCCCCTCCAGTGGTGGTTGAAGACCAAGGGGTTCTCACCCAAAGGAAATCCGTTCCGTATGATCAGAGTAACGCGACAAGTGCCTTTAGTCTCTGCAAATATGGAAGAAGCCTTGGTTCCTATCCCAAGGGCCAGTGTTGGGGGTGTCATGTCGCCGGGAAACCGTTTCGACAGACGCCTCCCTTACGGGCTGGGGCGCGGTCATGGACGGCCGCTTTACCAGGGGTCTGTGGCAGGACCATCATCGCACTTGGCATATAAATTGCCTGGAGATGATGGCGGTATTCAAGGCTTTGAGGAGCTTCCTCCCAGACATCGAGGGTCGCCACGTCCTTATACGGACGGACAATACGTCAGTGGTGGCCTATCTGAACCGACAGGGGGGACTCAGATCGCGCCCTCTGTGCAAACTGGCGCATCAGATTATCCTTTGGTCCCAGGGAAAGATATTGTCAATAAGGGCAATGTATATCCCAGGGGTTCAGAATCGGGGAGCAGACATCCTGTCGAGGCAGGGGCTGAGGCCCGGGGAATGGAGACTTCATCCGGATGTGGTGAAGTCAATATGGGAGAGGTTCGGACCGATGGAAGTGGATCTGTTTGCGTCTCGAGAGACGTCCCACTGTCCACTTTGGTTCTCCCTCTCACATCCAGCCCCGCTGGGGTTGGATGCCATGGTACAGGCTTGGCCGAGGCTTCGCCTGTATGCTTTCCCCCCGATCGCTCTGCTCCCAGGGGTCCTGGAGAGGGTCCGTCAAGAGGGCATCAGTCTACTTCTGGTTGCCCCGAGATGGCCGACACGAGTATGGTTCTCGGATATAATATCACTCCTCATAGCTCCGCCATGGCCGATTCCTCTGAGGAGGGATCTATTGTCTCAGGCGGAGGGCACAATCTTCCACCCTCGCCCAGAGTTGTGGAAGCTGTGGGTCTGGCCTCTGAGGGGGTTCAGTACCTAAATGCTGGCTTATCAGCTGAGGTGGTTGAAACCATACTTAGCTCTAGGGCCCCATCTACCAGGAGATTATATGGCCTCAAGTGGAAGGTGTTTCACACTTGGTGTGGAGAACGAAGGTTGGATCCAGTAAACTGCCCAGTGGCTTCAGTTCTGGAATTCCTTCGGAATCGTTTCTCTGCGGGTCTCTCCCCGTCCACTCTTAAGGTGTACGTGGCTGCCGTTTCGGCTTTCCACACGCCAGTAGATGGTGGACCTCTGTGGAGGCACCAATTGGTCATTAGGTTTCTCCGTGGTGCTTGGAGGATGAGGCCGGCGATCAGGTCCAGGGTGACTGCCTGGGATCTGGCAATAGTTCTGGAAGGGTTGTCCCTCGCTCCCTTCGAACCTTTAGAGTCGGCTTCGCCTAAGGACTTAACGCTGAAAATGGTCTTTCTCTTAGCGATTACCTCTCTTAAGAGGGTGGGAGATCTCCAGGCCCTGGCGGTAACGCCAGCTTGCTTGGAGTTTGCCCCTGGCAAAGTAAAGGCCTTTTTGCTTAAGGGCTCACTCGACTAGAGGCATGGCTTCCTCTAGGGCCCTTCTGTCGGGAGTACCTCTGCAGGAGATTTGTGAGGCAGCCGGCTGGGCTACCCCGCATACTTTCATCAGGTTTTACAGTCTCAGCCTTCCCAGTACGCCCGGTGCACACGTACTCGGCCCTTGCTGAGTGCCTAATCAGTTTCACTCTGGGGCGGGTCTGTTCGGTGCGTGGCCTAGTGGGTACTCGTTCCCCAAAGAGTCGATTTTATCGACGCAGTGTTGAGTTCCCTCGATAGGGAACGTCTCGGGTTATGACTATAACCCTTGTTCCCTGAGAAGGGAACGAGACACTGCGTCGTGTTGCCACGCCCCCTTTTCAGACCCTTGAGCGTCTTGCTTCATCGCGAGGCTAGTGTGTGTTGTGACAGCGTCACTTTTATACTTCCGGGTATGCCGTCACATGTTACGTCACGACGCAACACCAATCAGGATTGGATTAGTTTCATTCATACTTCAGAGGCGCACGCTTAGGGAGCGTCCCCAAAGAGTCGATTTTATCGACGCAGTGTCTCGTTCCCTTCTCAGGGAACAAGGGTTATAGTCATAACCCGAGACGTTTTCTGCCTGTAGTAACAATGAGTGAAACGTCACTTCATCATTGTGTATCAGACATTGCCATCTTGTGGAATAAAGGTGAATTTCACTTATTCATTCATCAAAGATTCAATAATTATTGTGCGGAAAAATATATTTATACTGTTAAAAAATAAAATAATGGTAAAACCGACATTGTTTTATAATTTTATATGTTCTTATTGTTATATTGTTTAGAAATGAATAGTTTGATGAATAGTAAGAAGGTTGATATGATATCTAACTGTAAAAAAAAAAAAAAAAAAAATTGAATGAGGAGGAGGGAAGTGAATGTCCTGCATCACTAAATATCTGAGTTATGCGTTTAAGGGTTAAATCATGTCCCAGTGGTTCAATCTTGAAGTCCATAAGTGATGTTGTCACTTGCCATGTGATGCTTTAAACCATCAAGCAAATGTTAGAGAAATTCACAAAAGTTCAGTTCGGGTAGCAAGATCAAGATTGAATTTATAATCACACGCAATTGCAATCCCTAGAGACTGGAGCTGAGAGTTTGTAAAGTTATCCAGCTGTTAGACATTACAGCTCAACCATTCTCATGAGCCTAGTCTGTGCTCTCCTAAAAACCGACTCATGAAGCGGATGGAGTGGGATAGTTTGTAGTCTTTTGTCTCCGCTGTTGCCCAGATGAGTTTGACAGAGTCTGTAATTGGATGAAAGGTTACAGCCTCTTACACCAGCTCATGATAATTAGAGAAATGCTTGAAATTCAAAAAAGGTTGAAAAGGCGTGATTGGGATGAGGGTGGAGCCGTGGAGTGGTTGGAAGTGTTTCTTTTTTAAGTTCGAACAGATTATGGAAAGCATAAGTTTCCTTCCAAAGTCTGAAAAAAAAAAATGATTTTAAGATCAGATGGCTCAATTTTATTTTAGACAGTGTGTTTGTGTATTAGCATATGCAAAGGAAATTATGAAATCATGTATTAACATTGTTGGTTACTGTCTGCAGACAGACTATGTCCTCTTAAACTTTGTGTTAAAAAAAAAGCCATTAGGCAATCGATTATGCTAAACTACTCAAGATATCACAGTAATAACCTAAACCGTATGTAATCAGAGAAGCTTTTGTTGAATAATACAGAGAAATTAAAATCAGATGTATCGCTTGCCTTCCCATGAATGCTTAATTTGTAGTTATAAAGGCTGCATGTAGGTCAGTGCATTTATTTCAGTAACATAATGCTGAGCTGAATTGAGTGTATAATTGATCATGAATCTTTTGCGGTACTAAATTGTGGATAATTAATTCTTGGTAATTGGAAACTTTCAGCTATGAATGTCCATGAAGAATTCAGGTGATAAAAACTGAACGCATTGGTGTTGTTAGAAGTGATATGATGTTATTAAACTTATTGTTTATGATGCATTTTGGTCCATCTCCATTTGCTTTATACTGTATTCTGAATTACCACTGAGGTTTAGCACAACTGGAATGTTTTGGCCGATTTCACCTCGACTACATATATCCTCCCTCTTTCATTTGCCTAATTAAATGAATAAATATGCATTCAGCTTTCTAACCAGTTTACAACTCTGATTTGTTTTAATTTTTTTCTCAGTAGGGTACTGCATAAATAAACAAGAATACATTTTCTACTGTACATTTTGTTAATCACCTTGAAGGTTTTTTTGCTAGTGCAGTTGTTCTTGTGAACATTTGTGTGTGTGTGTGTGTGTGTGTGTGTAAGGAATAGGGTTTGAAAATGAGAACCGGTTCATATTTAGTATTCAAACAATGTTTGGTTCTATTTACATTTCTAACACATTAATCCTTCAGTGGATTTAATACCGCTATTGCCGCACTAAATTGCTCAGAATTCCCTTCACTTTGCAGTCAGTGTTGGATGAAATATTAGATAAAAATAAATAAATAAATAAATAAATAATAGAGTTTAATTGAACTAAAATTACTATAACTAAGCTAAAATTAAATATATACAATTTAAATATATTTATTTTATTCAATTAAATGAAAAATGACAAAAGCATATAACTAAATGACAATTTAATTTTGAAATTAAACTGAAAAAGAATCTGAGCTAATTCAAAATGTTAATAAATACTAAAATAGCATATACATAATAATAAATAATAAATGGTGACGCGTTATGCTTTGTTGGCACGTGATTTACCACAGCCAAAATAGTGCTCTTTTGCAGATTTAGCACTTTTATTTCAAAATATTAACTTGCTTTCTCATTCTCATATTCCGATTCTCATGTGTAAGTGAGTTTGTTTTGTCATTTAAAAAAAAAGAAAGAAAAAGATCTTTATCTGTAACGTGAGATGGGCGCCGTGTTTGGGCCGCAGATATTTCTGTCTGTTATATTCATTACAGTGCAGGAATTCATCAGTTTCTCCCGAAATACATGAAAGTACTGTAAGTGGCCGAGAAAAATAGAGTTGACTTTATAATTATTTACACAGTGTCTCTCTGATATGAATACAAACCACCGTCAAATATTTGAATGTTATTTCTGCTTCCATAGACACCATTGTGTATTTTACAAACTAAAAATGTATTGTTTTGCTATAATATATTATATACAGTATATATATATATATATATATATATATATATATATATATATATATATATAAATGTCTGAAACCTAAAATAAATATTATGTGGTTAAAACACTGAACAGTTGAGCACACGTCCGTATTTGGCTCAGCGCCAGTCATAGCACAAGCACGCATAAATCTGGCAGTTATGTCCCTGTACATTCGCTCCATAGACTCGCTCTGTGCTTAGCTGCTGTAGAGCGTGCCGAATTCGAAATTGCTGATAAGATATAGAGGAAAATATGTAGTGGAAAATGAGAATATTACGAAAATAATTATTGATAATAATAACAGTAATAATAATAATAATAAAAACTAGCTTAAAAAGTGTTTATTGCATTAAAACCAGGATATATTCTTAATAAATAAACAGGTAATCAATGCAAACGCAATTTAAAAACATCGATACCTCGATAACATAAATACTCGAACCTGAAAAGTTGTGTGGTGCCCTGTTTTCATTTGATTATCATTGTACACTTGTCGGCATTTGTAACACTGTGCTACAACTAACCCCACTGTGTAAAACATATTTTAAGACTAGCAAACAGTTGCTAGGAGTTGCTGACATGTTTCAAATGATGCTATGTTTTAGCAAACAAGACAGTGATTAAGGCAATATGAAGTTAGATAACATTGGTAACGTACACACCCAACTCAGACACCCGAAAAAAAAAAAAAAGAAAAAAAAAAAAACTATGATGAAAAAATACTTGAATGTCCAGTGTTTGTCCAGTATCTTCACAAAATTTGTGGGAGACCGTCTTCTGGCAGCGAGAGAAAAAGAGCGGAAATCCTAACTTGACTCAGGCTTGATCCTGACTAACTGTGTAAAAGGTCTGTGTTACACGCCTGCGTTAGGTTGTGCCCTGCACTCCCCTATGTATGATGATATATTGTTTAGATCAGTTAATCATAGAAGAATCTGGGAAAGAAAAACCACCAATGCATGGCGGTGTATTCAGACATTAGCTAATCGGTAACCGCAGCAGACATTCTTCAGATATGAGTTTGTGTTTATGTAGGTGGGTGAGTGAGTGGGTTGAAGGTTTCAAATGAATAAGCGGGCCCGATAGCTTTTTTCCAGTGCTGATTTTGTATAGCGGGTCAGACTGGAAGAGCTGGAAAATGCTAGCTTTGTGAAATTTAAACTAAAGAACCTCAATACAACCAAGAAATAATGCTTGTGTGGGGAATAAGGTCTCCAATGGGATAGCAGTGTTTTATAAAGCAGGTGCTTAGAACAAGATTCTCTCATTTGTTCATTTTATTCAGTTACATTTGCAACATCTGCAGAAAAAAAAGTTTTCTTGCATAATACAGTGCAACACTGGCTAATTTATAGCAGTCATCGTTTTCAGTGTTATTCATCTAAGAGTTCTGTATTATTACATTACAAAGATAGTCTTATTGGTAACATTTAAAAATATTTATCTTGTGCTATGTGTATGTTGACAAGAATACAGGAAAAAAGCTATAATCCATACACTGTATTTCCCTAGAAATTATTAATTTTGTGTGAGGAATGATGTGAAAAATACAGATTTATAGACCAACTGCAGAGTCCATTTGACAGATATGATGAGGATATATTTCTCATTGTGAAATCTGCTGGAATTGAGAGGTATGCGAAACTGCATGGGGCAGCCTGGATCGGTTTTTATCATTGGGGTATCTGTCATGTTTAATCGAGAAGCTGATTATTCTGATTGATAGTGTTGTGTGATCATGAGAATTTGGCAAATTTACATTCAGACAGTTTAGAACTGGCATATGCGATGAGCCACAAATTGCATTCAGCTCTTATTTATGGCCGTGTTAGCGCTGTTACCTTATTTTGATATAGTTCGATAGGCTATATTTAATGAATTGGCTTCTAATGCACAAAGCATTGGCACATACAGATTAGGCTTTGTACATCGATTACATTTCTTGCCCACCAGAGCACTGTCATTTAGCTTTTTTTATAGGAATAAAAAGACATTTAGTTCAGTAGGACAATGGAAGCAACAATTTTAAAATGAAATACATACAATACATAACTAGCACAGCCGCAGCACAGTGCAGCAAGAGCCAGATTTCTCTTGTCACGTGATGAGAGAAAAGGAGAGATGACTAACCTCAAGATGGTTGCAACCGATCGTGACAAACATATTGTACCACCACCAAATCGAGCTCACATTCAATAGGGATTTCAGTTTCCCATATATTGATAGTGGTTCCCTGAAGCCCACAAATTATATACAAAAATGTGACCATGGATTAAGTATATAAATATGACCCAGAGGGGTGCATATGGAGAACACTTGGGTGTCCAGCCACAGGTGGAATATATTTTAACCACAGGGGTGGCAAGGTGGCTTGACGAGGGAAAGACACATGCTCAGAGAGGCTTACAGTGGAAATACACATGTGGGGGTCACCCAAAGGGGGGACCATGCACACGGAGGCACCTAGCCAACACGAAGGCAATGGATACTGTTGTCAACATAAGCTGTGCTGGATGAACTCAGGGCTAGAGGAGGAAGCTCACCTGAGGAAAATATCGCTCAAATCCAGTCCGTGGAGTGGAATGGCGAGCAAGCAAAGACACCTGAGCGGGTCCGGTACTAGCTGGTTGAAGTGAGTACATGAGAGGGCACTGGCTCCGAACTGAGATTGTAGAATCTGGCGAATGTGTTGGCCTGCAGGTCTGCAGATGTCTGTTAGCGAGGCGCCATGCGCTAGAGCCCAAGAGGACGCCACACTCCAGGTGGAGTGGGAAGTCACACCAAGGGGGCACAGTCAACCTTGCTGCTGGTATGCCAAAGCAATGGCGTCCACTATCCAGTTAGACAACCTTTGCTTGGAGAGATCCTTTCCCTTCAGTTTCCCTCCATAACAGACAAAGAGCTGGTCTGAGGTCTTGAAACACTGCAATCTGTCTACATAGGCGCAAAGGGCGCATACTGGACAGAGCAATGCCAAGTCTAGGTCTGCCTTCTCCAGGGGCAGTGCTTGCAAGATTCACCATCTGGGCCCGGAAGGGAGTGATGGGAACCTTGGGCACATATCTAGGCCGGGGTCTCAGGATCACGTGAATTCCAGGCGAGAAGAGCACCAGTTGATGAAGAGGTTCCGCTTCAACGCGTAGGTGTGTGTCTCGTGGACGACACTCTAGCGGAAGTGATAGTATTCACCAGCGCTGGAGGTAGGGTACTCAAATCTGGAGGTTCTAATTACTGGGACGAGGGTGCCATAGGGTGCCCCGTCCCTGAAAAAGGAGGTCCTTCCTTAGAGGAATTGGCCAGGGAAGTGATGTCGCGAGGAGTACGAGTTCGGAGAACCAGGTCTGGGTGGGCCAGTGCGGCGCGACCAAAATGACCTGCTCCTCTTCCTCCCTGACTTTGCGCAGGGTCTGCGCATGGCTTACTTGGGAAAATGCATATTTGCGGCCTGCAGCCAGCTATGCACCAGTGCCAACTCAACAAATGCCATATGCACACCTGAAAGTGGCAGCACTTTCAAATCTTCACTTCCTGAAGATTCTAGCCTGCCCTGTGATGTTGCGATGGACATCAGATCCGAATCTGGGGCATCCGAAAATATACCTGAGGGAATCCCATGAACACTCGCGGATTGCGTCACTGAGGAGGGGGACGTGGTCCACGGACAGTCTGCGTTTTGTTCCACACTCACCCTCAGGTAATCCTGGCCACCAGCCGAAGTACCACCTCTCGTGGAGGGTGTAGATTGATTTGTGGATGAGGGGACTCTCTCTCTAATGAGATCATTGACTCTCGACCGTAATGAAGTGATACTCATGTTCCGACAGAGAGAACACGAGTCATCCACAAACACTGCTCTAGCGTGATCAATGCCCAAACACACAGAGGAGAGAATGTGCCCATCAGAGTCAGAAATGAATCGACCACAACCAGAAATGCATGGGCGAGCCGTCTTTAAAAAGCGTGCTAGCTTTTTTGTGAGAGGAAAAAAACTCTGCGGATGCTGAAGCGAGCAGGGAGAAACACACTTAGGCAGTGTGAACTTTCTGGAGATCGCAGTCACACCAACACTGGAGAGTCGCTCGTCTCGTAGAGTGAAGTCAGAAATGGATGTGGAGTGAAAAGAAACTCTTGGCTCAGAAAAATATCTGCATATTGCCGGTGTCCTCCTTTTATATCCACGAGGTGGGGTGGAGTGGCACCGTGCAAATTCCGCAGACCCATGGCATTTCTTTGCTTTTGTATCACTCAAAGACGATAGGCTTTCTAAGCGAAACCCCATTTGTCGTCATCCGACAACGTAAGGGAACCACGATTTACCTAAAACTTGGTCACAATCAACTCTTGCCCTGCTTTGACAAAAATT
Organism: Pimephales promelas; assembly: GCF_988280905.1. NCBI lineage: Eukaryota > Metazoa > Chordata > Actinopteri > Cypriniformes > Leuciscidae > Pimephales > Pimephales promelas. The sequence goes on from NC_142772.1 coordinate 23,350,156, forward strand.
CCCATCATTTATAATATGACGCTTACCCACCATTGATGGAATTTTTATTTTATTTTCACTGTTTTAGGGTAAGAGGAGCTACTACACGTCTTCTGAAAGAGTACAGAATCCCCTTATCAAAAAAGGCAAAAAAAGAGCAGAAACCAATGATAACAGCACTGCTTATGTACATTGTTGTCTATGACAAAAAATAAAAGATTTTCTCTGCTTTTAATCAAAATGTGTTCCTTTTTTATTTAAAAATTTTAATGATACATTCAAGTTTTTATAAAAGCTGACTGTGTCAGCGTGTGTTTGCGAATGATCCATGTGTTTTGCGTGAGTGAATTTGTTTGATCTCCACCTCGCTCATTGATTAAAACCATGTGAGTGCCGCGCTCATGGCAGCTCCCCATTAGGATTCCATATTTCCCTTTTATTTCCAAGCACACTCAACTTAACATCAACAAAGCCTGGGTGTCTTGTAAAGCACGCACATGTTTTGGCTCAAAATTCACACTGCTGCTTTGCACAAACTGTGAAATAGTTGAGGCCTCGTTTGCTAACCAGTTTTTCACAGTAGCATGTGCCTGCTGGTACGACCCGTGGTTGACTCGGTGGGTGGTATGTGGAGCTGGTGCTCTTGCAGCATCTGTGACATCAATCAGCATGGCATAACGTCCAGCATACAGTAGGAAGGAAGAGTCATCATCAAAAGCTGCATCTATGACAGGCGGCCCTCACGGACTCAGCCTAAAAGGATTTATGGGATGAGGTGAGAGAACACTGGAGCAGTTCTTATGGATGGGTGGCCTAGTTGAACAGGTTATACTTTTTCTCACAAAAACACATATAGAAGAAATATGCGACCCACACAAGAGCATTGAAAGCTGTGTGAGTTATGTGTGGTAAGATAAGCATATGAATAATTTACGTTTTTGTTTTTTTTCTTAAACACCCACCCTTTTTTAACTCTCACATATTTATCTTGGACCCTTTTTTTATCCTCTTCTCCTTTCTAACGTTATAGCAGAAGCAATCCTTGTTCTTTCCCCTGCAATTTGCATTTAATGATGGCAATTCTTGTTGCCTCTTACTTCACTTTCCCCCCATCTGGTTCCTTTATTGACAACATCGATTGACGTGGGACACATGTAATTTACTTGAGCCTGGCGCTGGTCTCTCCTCCCATGACAAATTCAACAGTAGGCTGTAAACATTGTTAAAGAGGACAAACTGTAGTCATAAGCCATTGATGCCTGTGTTTCTCTTATGCCTTTGTGTTGCAGCTCTGCTTTTTTCTATCCCAAGATACTCTTCTTGAGATCTATATGCCACTGTACTTCTATCAGATATACAGATTAAAAGTGTACAGTCTTTCTCTTCCAACAAATATTGATGACATCCTGCACTACATATTTCTCACGCTCACTAGAATGAGAAAGTGATGTCGGCAAAATACCAAAAGTTTGGGGTTGGTAAGTTTTTTTTTTTTTACTTTCTATATATTCGATCAAAACAAAAAAAAGAGAGAGAAAAAAGAAATATTGTGAAATATTATTACAATTTAAAAGAAGTGTTTTCTATTTGAATTTATTTTGTTCCTTCGATTCTCTGAACTGCAGCACAAACTAACATGGCAGCGTCCCTCAAACATTACAGATCAACAAACATCATTTGGTTTTTAACAAACAAAACACATTCACTTACATGTTTTTGATTATTAGAATATCAGGTATTTGATGACATACGTAGCCACCAAGTTTGTGAATGTTTTAAATGAAACAAAAAATATATATAAAAGTGATACATCTGCCATACAGAGGTATTGTGGCTGAGGTGTGTCATGTGATAAGAATGACGTGTCCCTTTGGAAGTAATAAGGTAATATGTTAGAAGCTAGAATATTTTAAACTTGCATGTGAAAGGGTTAAAATCACTTAAATGTTTAAACTGATACTTAAAACACATAAAAATGATTAACTTTCTTGAAGCAATATTGGCCCGATCTGTCAAATAGATGATTATAGTTTTAGGTCTATCTCGAACCGCCCCTGTTCTGCACATTTTTTTTGCTTGTCATTGTGTTACAATAGTGTTAAACACTTCCAACTTTTGTCAAAAGAAAAGGGGAAATATGAAATTGATCAGTGAGTATATTTTATTCTGAACTACCCATCCAAAACATACAGATTCATTAGTAAATACCCAAACACTGCTCTTCAACAGCTAGCATAAAAACAGCTCTAAGTAAAGTAAAGTGGGACAAAACAGGGAGTGCAAGCCCTGCGACTGGCTGCTTCAGCTCACCTACTTCCTTTATCATCTCAATTGAAGTGTTGCTGGTGTATGTGCAGAAATGTATCTAGTCTTTGCTCTCTGTGGTGGAATCATAATCATTAATCATCTCAATCATTATCATGACAGCCATTTCCACTCAAACAGACCTTTAGGCATTCCTCTGCAAGATTCACACTCGCTTTACCTGGAGTATAGTATGTGAAAAATAAATCAAATCGTCTTTACCAAACTCTCTTAGTGACCTGATATATATATATATATATATATATATATATATATATATATATGAATCTTATTTCTCTCTCTGACAGTAGTGTTTGCAATTGTTACAGCATTTCCTGAGCACTTGACTTGTGTTTGTACATGTGCTTTGTTTTAGTTCACTGTTTAATGCCAATATGAAAGTAAATGAGGCTTAAACAAACTGAGATTTTGTCAGATATACTCAGTATGTAGAGAGCAGGATGGCTGATGACCAATACAATTCAGATATATTATGTAATTCAATTTAATGTGTGTGCTGTATGAAAAATCAAATCAGCATATTCAAATGATTTCTGAAGGATTATGTGACACTGAAGACTGGAGTAATCATGCTGAAAATACAGCTTTGACATCACAGGTATAAATGACATGTTCACATAATCAAAAATTATAAATAAATATAAATTAAGCCTCATAAATCGTTTTGTTATTGTGCATACCAAGTAATATCAATAAAACTGCAGTTTGGATGTTTTGATTAAGTAATAATAAGTAAAATGATAGAGTATGATAGAGTATGTATGTATATGTGTGTAACGATACACCAAACCCACGATTCGGTTCGTATCACGATTTTAAAAGTGACACCAAAATAAGTGAGAGTCAATGGAATGCTAACAGCAGGTGAAGTTCTGCTACAATGGCGGCTCCCGCGAGGATTCAACTTCTAGCTGATGGATTGCCCCTTGGTCTTTTCGAGGTGACTAGCGGTCTTGTCAACTATCCTAAACGCTGATTCACTAAAACTGACTAATCGGGTGGTGTTCACAAACAACTCGGGTTCTTGTCAGTTTCTACTTTAAACCGTGAACTCACGATGCCTTGATAGTGCACAATACTAGCTTTTGTAACAAAACGTGTTTAGGGTTCAGATCATGCTTTTGGAGAATAACGCACTGCAACTATTTATGTATTTATTTATTTATTTCCTAAGGTGGCGGTTTATTGGTTTATTGGTTTTTGCGAACTACTTTTACTTAATATTGGCCATTTTTGATCATTTAAAAATGGCCAAACATCATCTGATTAATTATCCTGATATCACACTATTTTAAATAAATGTGTTTATATGCATTTCATTTAATTTGTGTGCATATTTTGTCAAAACTGACATAATTTGTCACTGGAGTAAAACATTTTTTTACTGTTTTCCCCATACAATGAATTCAATTTAAAAGAAACTAAAAGTTAAGCATTACGCTGTCATAGCATAATAATGATTTGAGTTAAATATAAATATGAGTATGAATATAGAGCCTGACAGATATATTTCAACAGCAATTCCGGTAAAAAGACCAGGACTGACAGTGTGCAGTTTTAACAGTTTAAAAAGTTATGACAAGGATGACCTACTTGACTAAAATATTTCATTCCAGGTTGTTCTTCACCTTGTGCATGTGGGTGGAACAATGTAGGCTTTTTGATTGAGGCATTGCAAATCTTCCACATGAATACAGATGTCTGTCTTGTCAGACATAGGAATGTATTCAGAGTGGCATATGTTGTGTTTCATGGGAAATGTAAAACATTTCAATACAGTTTCAAAATATGTTTGTTTCTGCCCTTTGAGGAGTGTTCCCTTTTCCAAGCTAGTGGTCTTTTTTATTTTTTATTATTATTTTTGTTTTACTCTCCACTTTCATCTGAAGTTGACTTTCCAAATCCTTAGAAACTGCTTTCGTTATCTAGACATCAGCAGAGCAAGTCCCGCTCTCTTAATTTTGAAGGCACACTACACTACAATATTAAATTTCTTTCTTTCTTAAATATTGCAAAGTTTAGAAATGCGGATAACAGGGCTCCAGACTAACTTTTTTTACTAGGAGCGCTGTTGCCCCTGACTGAAAATTTTAGGAGCGCAAGCAGAAAATTTAGGGGCACACCTTAAATCAGCTCGCAATGCAATTATTCAAATTTCCCCCAAAATAACTGTAATACTGACAAATTCTTTAATAATAAATAGACTTGACATTATGATATGCTGTTTTATTTTAAGTTCACAGGGCTCCAGACTCAAAGTTGAGGGCAGCATCACCTCAAATGAGAACTGAGAACAGTGAGTTCTATAAAAAAAAAAAAAAAAAAAAAAAAAAATCTGGTAGCACGGGGGCTGACAATAAATCACTAAGCTTAATTTAGGGTGTAGATGAAAGTAGATGAAATTAACTTTAGTTACTATCATTTATAATGTCTTAATATTAATTAATAAAAGTAGTGAAATATGTATATGGATTATGCAGTGAAAATAGCCAATAAACATCCTACTGTTTACAATGGTAGCCTATTATTATTATTTTTTTAAGTGTTTAAATAAGAGTTTTCCAACATCTTAATTTTTCGTTTTAGGACAATCTTTAAAGGATGAACAAAAAATTTGTTGGTAAATCACATATAAAATACAAATATGATATTATTGAAGTGCTGGGAAAAGATGTGTAGGCTACTTGTAAGCATTTGACTATTTCTTACACATTATCATATTTATGGTTAGAGTTAACTTACTACATTAGCCTAAATCCATGGTTCTGTTAGGCTGATATGTGGACTGAAAGCCTTCTATAAGTGTTTCTCCTGGTTTCCACGTCAGCGCTGCCTCTGTTTGATCTGATATGGTTACAGAACTCTGCGCCGAATCGGAGTGTTTCTCGCTGGATCTCGTGGTGTTGATGTTATTAATTCTGAGGCGAATTCAATTGATTTCTTTACTGGATCTAGTAACAGTGTTGCGTGAGCGAGATCGGCCCGCGACTGGCAAGTTCGGGGCTTTATTTTGTCAATGGTTCGGATCGCTGCTCCACGGTCCTAATCATATGAGTGGCGTATTTTCGTTGCACTTTCATTTTATTTGCATTCGCTGCTAGGTAACGACTAACGAGTCGATAGATCGCTGATTGCTCAGACGTACATCAGGTTGTGATATTTGTCTCCGTCTCCTTCCCACAGACGTTTACGCGCGCTATTCTTGTCACGGATTCATTGACGCGCCCCTTCCACGCTTAACCATGCGTTTAACGTGTGGCAAATTTACTGGTCCCACATGTGCGACTGGATGTAAAATTCAGTCGCACACTCTCAAATTTTGGTCGCAAAATGCGACCATTTGGTCGCAGTCTGGAGCCCTGGGATAGAAGCAGACATGAACTTAAAAAGCAAATTTTTGGACGGGCACCTCACTCAAAATATCATAATCTGACAGTAATCCAGACAGTCTGCACTTACATTCGTTTGCTGTTTTCAGAAGAGGCCCCTGCATGGGATGGAATGGCCCTTTTGTGGGTTTATGGATGCATTTACTCACAATTTATTTGGAGAAACAAGAGAAAGTACCCTAAAGGGACCTGTGGAATTTCATATCTTGAGATGTGGATTCTCCACTCAAAAAAATAAAAAAAATAAAAAATAAGATTTTTGCTGTTTGTCAAAATTGCTTAATTAAAATGAGCTTAAGCAACACAATTGACCTATGGCTAAGCCACGCCCTCAAACGCGATGAGCCAATCACAGTGCACAGCTAACCCAATACATTCGGACATTCTCTGCTTCCACTTCCATTGAAATACATTAGAGCTAGTCAGTTTTCATTCGTTTTTTCTTGTTATTTTAAGTTTAAAATGGTCAAACGGTGTGCATGGGGTACACACAACTCTGACACTAGGTTCCTGAGAGGCTGAGCAATGGTGTGTATTGACGGTGTGTATTTCTTTTACCCTTTCCCAAGCCACATCTTAACCAAGGTAAGTGTTTGTTCTGGATTAAGTTATGTGATTAAGTTATGCGGTAGACCACAATACCAACTAAACGCGGATAAATTAAACAAGGATGTCTTCATCTGATCTAAGTTAAGTCAACAACGTATTTGAATGTTATCTTTAAAATCTCTAACATAACGTTAGTCTAACGTTAGACGTAGCCTACATTAGAAAACATTAACGTTAGCTTCTAGCTGCATTGTACATCATGTCACTTAGCTTCATTAACATATCTGTAAATAACCAAGATAACAAAATGTTAACAATGTTGTGCTGAATGATTCATGTAAATACTGTAGCACCAAATGGTGATGGCAATGATATGTGGGTTATCTTGTTTACACTGTGACCTACATGTTAGCCTGGAGCTGAAGCTTTTCATTGACCTTCTCAACAATAAAATTATTAATATAACCCTCCAATGCATTAAGGCCCTTTAGGTGACTTCAAGATGATATATAATCTTTCTGTCTCCAAAAATCACCAATTGCCTCCTGTGAAATGTCTCCTACTGTGACAGCTGCCATACCGCCTGTCTCCGAATATTGACTGTTTGTCCGAGTGAGTGGAGGGGGCGTGGCTTAGCCATAGGTCAATTGCTATACGTTTGTCCAACCTTAATTTGATTGTGTTCAATCTACTTAAATATGTAAAATTTAAGATTACTTAAATCATTCATGTAATCCATCACAAACAGATTGTGTTGCATTAACTAAAACTGGGCTGTGCTTGTTAGTTCCCAGCATGCTTTGCATATGGCTGAATTAAGAGAGAATAAATGCCTATGTGTTTTTGAGAAAATGAGAAAAGGGGAAGACTTTATAGTGTGTAATTGTGTTTAATGTTCAATTACATTTCAATTATTATTAACATTTAATTATAGTGTGAATTTACTGGTTACCATTGTGAAGAACAGTGAAGCATTTAGTTAGGCTGAAAACCGATTCAGCAATAGCTTCAACCAACCTTTGATTGATGAAGCGTTTGAACCTTATAATTTAACATGCTACCAAATGCTATTTGTAGCTAATACTTGGTTATAGTCTTGAAATGTATTAGTGTGACACTAAAATAAATTTTATTGTATTAGATGAATGAATATAATGAATTTGAATACCTGAATCATATCAGGGAGCCTTATAAATTCACTGACAATATGAAGCTGTGCCCAACCATAGTAAATAAGTTGAATCAACCTTAATACATTAAGTTGACTCAACATAAGTACATTAAATTGAAATAACAGAATTGCATAATGCTGAAATAAAGCAAGTTAATCATGTGGAAAACCTATTTGTTTTATGTTCATTCAAAGAGTTATTTTTTTGAGTGTGGAATGACTCTTTGTATTTGAACTCTATTGGTGGTGGATCAAACCACCCACCTCACATAAACGGAGACCGCTCAAGGTCATAATGTGGGAGTAAACGACATCTTTGCAGGTTCATAACGTAGTGCTCTTTTTTTCACAAGCCTTCTCAGACTCAAATCATGTTTCATGTTCTTGTTTTGAGTTCAGTCGCTTGCTGTTCTTCTTGATGCCTACAAATGCTAGACGGGAGACCCATTCGAAAGGACTGGCCCTTGTCTTAAAATACTTTCACACTGGCTTCTCTCGCTGGTATCAGCACTCCTGATACCGACTGAGTCTTTCAGAGCTAAATGTATTGCCTTTTTCTCCTGCTCTACCTGCTATGCCTCTCACTTTTGTAAATTGTGTCTTGCTCTTTTTTTTACTTCTCTTGTTTTTTTTTTTTTTTTTTTTAGTCTCCACTCTATGAGCTCTTTATCTCCCAGTGTCGGCTTGTTACAACGGCAGTTGCCTCAAGCACAAATGTCTTGCAGTGTGTGTGTGTGTGTGTGTGTGTTTGTGTGTGTTTATGGGGGGTGGGTTGCTGATTGGACCAGGAGAAAATTCCACCCAGCCATTATATCTAATTACAGCTCATTCTCACCCCCAAGGCGTCACTTAACTGACTTGGGAAGCATTTGGAAATGCTTCAATATCTGACGCTTTAGGCGCCCTTTAGCGTTAGTAAGATGACGCCCTAGGATCGCGTGTACCCTACCCCCACCCCACACCTAAACCTAACCGCGTCCTCTAACTGACGCTTTCCTTTAGCGTCAGTTAGATGACGCGGTAGGATCGCGTCATGTAAGTGACGCTTAAGGGCGCCTAAGCGTCAAATATTGAAGCATGGTCAAAGGTGACGCCTTGGGGTGAGAATGCGTTGCTAATTAGGAAGAGAATTTCTTTTCTTCACCGCTCCACCTCTCAATGCGAAAGAGGGGATTTCTGGCTGCATGCTTCTTTGATGAGAACCAATCAAGCTGTAGTCACTCAATGATGATATATATAGCCTAATTTTTGAACGTTTAGGCTAAGGTAACCTTGACCTTGAAATCCATTACTAGTGCAAAAGAGAAACATGTCTAATATTATTAGCTAGCTTGCGGTCGACATATTCTATTTTATTTAATGTTAGCAAGGTCAACAAAATAAGTTGCAATAGAAAGTTATATATACAAGTACGCATTGTCGCTGTTGGGCAGAAACATTGTACCTCCATATTAATTTCTATTTGTGGTCATAAATCAATGCTATCAGTCACATATGCCACCGTGTGGTGGCGTTCTGGTGCACTATGGCTGCTGTCGCATCATCCGGTGGATGCTGTACATTAGTGGTGGGGAGATCCCCCTGTGTGAAAACTTGATGTGTTAACACAAAACCTAGTAAATATTAAAATATGAATTTGTGATAGTTGAAAACAAGATATTTTGAATATTCATAAATCATGAAATTTATAGATCATGATACTCAAATTTTAAAAGGTGAAACAAAAAATGAAATAACATGAAATGAATACAGGTCTTTTTAGACCTAATTTTAGTTTTTTTTTGTTTTTTTTCACTATTTTTGCCTTTCGGATTTAAAACCTTCCCCGTGTCCACGTCACAGGCTGTGACGTTGCCTTGCACTGTGAGTGCTTTGATGACTCATCAGTGTCTCTCATAGGTATTCATGAGACTGAGTTTTCTTATCCTATGAGAAGACACTGTCTCTTATTCATGACACCATGTAGATCTTTCCAATGACAGACTTGTCATATCGCGCAGTAGATGAATTCCAGTGTTTTGCAGAACTTTTGCGATGACTCTGCCTGCGGGCGGTTGGTTGTCTGTCAACCATTGGACACATCTAAACTATGTGTGTGTGTAGCAAGTATTTTTGTAGCTAGAGAGAGCTTCGATAACTGGAGAATGGTGGACTTCGGCCTTGTTCACCATTTAGTTTGCATCTTGCAAGTGATGCAGTAACGTTAACCAAGTCCTGAGGACTTTTCTATCCCTTCAAAGGTGTGTGCGTGTCTAAAATGTAACGCTACCGTTTTACTTGCCTTAGTTTTGTTTAACCTCTGGGGTCGACAAACACGCTGGCACGTTTTGCTGGATTTTTTTCACATAGCAGAAAAATAGACTTAAAATACTCTGTCATTTATGGTCATGCAGACTTAAGAAATATGAAAAAAAAAAAAATAAACTGTTAAATGTCTACTTTTTTATGTGTCCACTTTCAATTGAAATAAAACATTGTGCTTTTTTAAAATAATGAAAATAAACAGAATGTGCTTGCTGCCTCTCCATCTCTGTGAACTTTATATATATATATATATATATATATATATATATGTGTGTGTGTGTGTGTGTGTGTGTGTGCATTTCTATGTTTTAAATATAATTATGATTACTCTAGGCTAATATGGGCAGGGCATTCAGTTACTTTTGAAAATAATTGAGGATATCCTCGCTTTTTACCACTGATATTTAGTGACAGTTGATATGCATGGGCCATTGGACGATGATAGTTATCCCGCCCTCCCCTCTCCCCTTCAGTGCCATACCACACCCACTCACCTTCCTTCTTCTCACAGCTATCCACGCCCATTTAAGTTGCGTTTTTCAAAAAGATTGTGAGCTAGAATTGAGCTGAAAGAGGTTTCATGACCTTAACAATGATTCTACTGCTGCAGTAAATGTTTACGTCCTGTTCTGTGTTAATATGTTTGTGACTCAAATTTCTTCAGTGATAAACTTTTAAAGCTGTTGAGCATGCTTTGCACTTTTACAACAAAAGCAAAAAGGCCAATCCCAAAACCCCAATTCAGCAATAAAATGTTCAATATTCAAATGCACATGCAAGACAGAGTTGGTCACACTGACACATTCTGCTGAATAATGCATCCTACTGTAAATGACTCACATGGTTCCACTTAAACTCTATATGATTTATGTGTTGTGCATATTAGAGCTGTGTGTCTGTGGATGAAGAATGTCTTCTGTAAACCGTTGCCCGCCGCAACATGCAACTGTTTTCCATAGGTTTTAAAATGGGAATATTTTTCCTTTGGTGTCCTAGTTTCTCACGATCTAAAACTCTCTGAATTGAGAATTTTAGGCGGCAAATAGGTTATATTCAGCATATGTGAATTTACTCCGGCTTTTCTCTGTGCCAAGATAAGAATGTGGGTGTTTGCAATTTGCATATCATTTAAATGAATGCCTCCGTGTTGTAATAAAGTGTGCATCATCCGAGGCAGGTGATTCTGTCCTGCTTTTGAGTCATGGGTAAGTCATCAGACAGCACTGATTCCTGAGCATCCAAATAAGCTGTTGAATGTTTCCTAAGCCTCTTTTCTACTCCAAAGCCTCTTTTCAAACTGAACCCTTGTGAAGAATGGAGGTGCTTAGCTCAGTATGCCTACATTTGTGAGTGTTACCCAGGTTTTGCTGGATCCAGATGTGGATGATAACTTATACATGAAAAACCACTGCCATGGCAGTGATGTTTCTTTTTGCTCTCATATTTATGGGATGAGTAGGAAGCATATGGTAAGAAAAGGTCAAGCTCCCAATTACAAAATTCTCATGAATTCACTTTAAACACTTGAGAAATTCAAGTGAATTCAAGAAGTGTTAACAGGCTGTTGTATCAGTCTTGATTAGTCTTGATTTCTAGAAGCTTTGAATCTGCATTTTACAGTGTGTGTGTGTGTGTGTGTGTATAGGCAAAATAACTCCTATTACATAACTCAACGACTGCTTTTTAATAAATAAAAAATAAATACAATTTATTCATACAACATTACAATATGTTCATAATAATCAGAATAAGAATGGGTTGAAAAACATAGAACTCAGGTAATCATATATCGTTGGACATGTCTCAACTAGAACAATTTCAATCACACTAGCTGCATTTTCATGGAGCCTAATAATACTATTGTAATCAGACTAGTAGAAGAGTCTGAATTAAAAAAAAAAAAAAAGTTATATATCCACATCAATTGGAATGAATTGCCTAAATCCGATTAAAACTTAATTTGGATTATAAGTAGTGGTTTAAACCTTTTCTGATGCTATAGAGGACGTGTGGACATTGATTGTATTAAACTGGAAAGTACTGTGCATGTGTAGTGACATATGAAGCATGGAATGAGCTGTTGTTGTTGACTAAAATGTCATAAATGACTGTTGTATCTTTCTAAAATTATCTGTCCCCTCATTGTTTATGAAGTGGAGAAGAACAACAGTCCATGCTTCAAACTCTCATCCACAGACGTTCTTACTGCTTGATAAATACTATATAAGCAGCACGGCAAAACGGTTCATGTGTTTGTTGTTTTCTAATTAGGGCCAGTTGCATAAAATTGCCTTCATGTTAAGACAGTGTCTTGGTGAATGTTTGGATTCCTCAATTGGAATAAATTCATTCCTATTGAAACACAATGTGTCAATTTCACTACGGTTGAATTGCAAGTATTGATATGTGAAAAGCCTCAGACATGCATGCAAGACATGTCATACACAGTAAGGCAGTTTCTTGTCTTAAGGCAGTCTACACTAGGCGCGATAAAGCAACCAATCCATTTGTCCTTTGTGTCAGATGTTGTGCGAGTGCTTGGGGTAAGTCAGAAATAGAACGGGGCATCAGTTTACCATCGGGAATTTGCCGTGTCGTACCATGCTACATCCAATGTATATAGCATCACTGATTATAATTTGTATTTTCTTTTGTTGCATAACACAGCTTGTGTCTAGTGTTGACACATTGTTTTGGTAGTTGGACATCTGAAGTAGATTCATTGTCTGCTTTACATTTACCTGGCACTGGCAGTCTTTTCGCAGAGTTTTCCATGCTTAGTGCAGCAACATGCATCATTCATGTATATTTTTACATGGCTCCCTGCAATGCTCAATTCTCTTTATTCACACGCAACATGTAGGTCTGTTATTCCAAGGCAACTGCTACAACTGGTAAAATACTGTATAAATTGGTATTAAATAAGTAATATTGAGGTAATAATATGTCAAATTAATATTTTTGTTCAGTTATATACTTAACAATAATAAGCGTGATCATTTTGCAGTGGGGTCTTCTGTCACCCTGATTTTTTTTTTTTTTTTTTTTTGCATTATCTGCTGACTGTACACTATCCCTTAGCCTTGCATGCCCTCTTTTTATTACTCCAAATGTTATTTAATTGGGAATTATCATTTTACCTTATCTGATCATCTAATGCTCACTACATGTACACTGTAAAAATGAATATGCTTTATCTAATAAAAAAAAATGATTACAAGCAAAATTAATAATTAAATTAAAAAAAAAATCTTGAGCTTAGAATTATAAGGTTTTATCTCCGTTTAGGGTAGTTCTGAGATATTGAGCATCAAAGTTTTTACATCCCAGCTGGCAAAACTGTTATGTAGTATAATCTTCTATTATAGCTTTATGTATTAATCTTTTTTTTTTTTTTACAAAAAATAACACCACACAGGCATTAATAAACACCTAATGGATCAGATTATGTCAAAAACTCAATTTCAACCAAAAGTCGAAATAATTAATTTAATAATTAATCAAATTAATTCCTTAAAATTTAACCATTTAAAATGAGTAAAACCTACAACACCAACCAAAAAAAAAAAACATAAATTTAAGTCGCCATTATGGTGATCGGTGTTTGTTTTAGGTTTGATTACGGTTTTCTCCTTTTCTGCTTGCTAACATCAGGTGTCTTCAATGTTGGCAATTTAAAATAAAGAGTTCTTAATTAATCTTTGACATATGTTTGTTAGTGAGATATTTTGTTACATTTTTGGTTTAAACTTTACTCATTTTAAATTACCTTTTAAGGATTAGTTTGATTAATTATTACTCAATTCTAATTTGTTAAATTTAATTAATAAAATTGCTTGTAATCTGTTGCCACAATTCTATTGATTAGATAAAGCATAATTATTCATGTTTACAGTGTAATCTTAATCTACATTATTAATAATCATAATCTTTATAACATTATTAAATGTAATTTTAGCAAATCTAAATATTAATATCCATTTGAAATATTGTGCTTTACAATGATATGATTCCTAAATTCACTTGTCGCAGTTAATATTTACATTTTAGTCATGACAACTCTTGGAGTGAACATTTTTAATCAACATCTGCTACCCTGCTGCCGCTGTGCAAAGACAATAATTTGTTAAGCTTAGTTAAAATGACATGCATAAAGTAAATTCTGCTGCAGGATAAATGAAACCCCCTGTAGCAGATATCTACAGGTGGTGCTGGGGAGGAGGACAGGTACACAGTAGTTTTCATAATCGCGTAGCATTGCAATTTCATGCTAAGGTACGGAATTTATGCTTTTGTGGATTAGGAACTACGTCTGATTGGCTAATGCCACAGCGTTAGAACCTGAATCTGAATCAGAATCAGAATATCAAATGTTCTATATCTGGATCAGTTCGAGTTTCATGAATAAACTATGTATTTATGCATATTTATGCATTTATTTTACCCAAAGCAACTTACACTACATTGGATGCAAGGTATACATTTTCAGCAGCAACATAAAATACTGATCAGTTATTATGTGTGTGACAACGTGCATTTGGTCCCTGCACCTTTATGAGTTACATAATTTACATTTTATTTAAGCCTTAAAATGATTAACTTTAGTACGCTACAGAATTATTTCATCATTGTTAATGTTAATTGTCATATTCTGGTGAAAATTGTGGCTACTTAGCTAAGCTCTTAAATCATTGGCATACTGTATGTTTATTAGCAAACCTTTTCAGTCTCCTCTTGTTGACTCACCCTCCACGTTTCCTGCTCTGGAAATATCCAGTTCCTCTCTTTTTCTGAGATATTCCATGTGTACCACTCCGTTCAATCCATTGGCCCATGCTTTATTTACACAAACACTCATGCAGCTCAACGAGTTATAAAAAAAGGCTATGAAGGTGCCCTCTTGCTGGCCCATATGTTCACAATATGCCACCGCTATGATGGTCTGAATACAACTGCTGGAGTTGGGTAATCTATGAAACTAGTCACTTTTCCCATGTGTAATGGCACACAGAAAATAGTCCAAACCCTTATGGCCAAGTGCCACACATATTGATTTAATGAGGACTGCTGAGATACAAACTATATCACCTATCACCTCAGTTTTGCTGCTGCCAAGTTGCTGAACTTTCTATCTGTGGATTAAGTTATGGCTAAGCCTTAGTGTCTTTATTTTGGAGTTATTTCTTTGACTAATACTGACAGACAGTTACTGTCAATTCTGGGAAGTTGTTTAACTTTCTAAACGCAGAGATTCTAGCATTCTAAGTTGCTGGGTGGAGAGCTCATTGATATCTGATTCTCTGGTCGATCACAGAACCTTTTGCAAATATGCATTGGTGCTTTTGAAAATGTCACATTCCTAGCTTGTTCTCTGCTCAAGTTTGGCTGCTCTTGTAGCATTCTGAGTGCACTTCAGATACATCATCTGATTTAGCTGTTTTCTTTTTTAGCTTTCACATTAGCCATTTCGCTGCATCCTGCTGAGCAATTTAGCTCTTCATTCTTATTAAGAGGGTTTCGATAAAGATTCCTCTCTCAGACAGCTGGAGTTTAGCATTTGAACTTGAAGGAAGGAATTATTAAATCACTGTGCCAAACTGATACCGCTCAATAATTACACTTTACAGAGTCATTACACAGAATTACTGTCCTTAACATTTGATGAAGTGCATGAAACAACAAAAAAAAAGTATGCAATGAAGAGTTTTGCAAGTTTGAAAAAGTTGAAAAAATGAAATATTATGTAATGGTATTTTTGTTGTAATAAATACAATTTAATATGCATTTTGACATTGTCAATATTGTCAGTCTCAGACGTTCTTCAAAATATTTACAAAAGTGTTACCACTATATAACACTGAATTAGTTTACATTTTCATTCACAATAGATCAATCATTTTTCACATACTGTTTAAACAAGTTCATGTTCTATGAATAAACCATATAGCAATAAACCATATGCCAAATATATAATTGATTTACCTTAAAATAATAGTGAACTGTCACTTTAAAGTATGTGATCAAGAGGAAGTGATATCATTTAAGTCCCCAAAAGAATCACATTCCAAACATGGTAAGTTTTACTCTAATTTAACATTTAAAGTGTTGTAGCCTATAGATTTTCGTGACTAAATCTGTCACGTAAAATCAGCAGAATGTATGGTATGGTATACTTCATTGTCCCAATGGGAAATTTGTCTTGGGCTCACAATTACAACCACTGCACCAGACAATTAAAACAAACACAATTCATAAAGAACAAAGAAATACACATTTAAAAACAAGTAGTTAGCCTCACAAATACTGTGTACATTGGAGAGAACTTGCCACTGAACAATGGAAGAGTGTTTGGCATCCCCTCATTCTGCACTGTAAAAAATGTATGTAGAAAAGTCATATTGTTGACTCTTGAAAGCCAATGTTAGCAAACCATAACCTTAGTAACAGGAAGAGAGGCAGCCATTTTTCAATACTATCACAAAATGAGTTGTGGGGTTGATTTCGAAATTGATAAATGTGATACTTGATACTACTACATGTCTCATCAACTTATTTTCTCTATACAATTGAAATGTTTCAATAGGGGTGGGCGATATGACCAAAATTGTGTTTCACGATATGACTAATTTTATTTCACGGTAACGATATATTTCACGATATAGTTATTTATATAGTTATCCTCAAAAAAAAAAAAAAAGACAAAAAGGGCTTTGTATAATAAATAAACCCAAATACTTTAGAAATGAAAAGTATGTCACCACCTTGTTTTATTTTTATTTTATTTGGTAACTTATTTATTTGGTAAACTATTTTTATATCAAAATATAGTAAACAAAAAACACTCTTAGATTAACTTTTTTATTAAACTTTTAGATGAACTTCCCACAACAGATTGATATTAAATACAACGCATAGGTGCATTTCAACTTTAAATATTTTTTCAATCTCATGCATTGCTTTACTTCATCAATCAGTTTATAATATAATTATAATATATATATAATATATAATTATAATATTTTTTTTTACTACATGTGCTTATTATACTGTGTTTTTAACGGAGAAGGGTATTCCTGCACAAACTGCACACACTGTTGTTTTAACGGGCTTGTTTTGCTCTTTTTGTTATATCTGGCAACCCGTCAGTTCGGAAGTGACAAGAAGGAGAGCAGCAATATGAAAACCAAACCGCAGCTACTGTTAGTGTTGACTAAGTAGTTTAAATTATACACAGATTACACACCTTATAACAGTGCGTCGAACACCGCGCGCTCCCTCTCAGTGGATGTGCACGCGCGCGTCTTTTACATCAACAAAATGCGATCGAGTAATTTGAGAGTGAAGTTGTAATCACAGATCGAATCAAAGGAAGATTTTATCAACTGGTTCAGTAGGCAATTGTTTGGAGTTAAAAAATATATAACTCGCGCTGCATATTTAGTAATTTTGCCTCAGAAACAGGATTATACATTCGTTTTAACAAGCAGGATGTTCATTCATGCTGAATGCGATATTCATGTTTAAAAAGTAACTATACATAAGAGAAGGAAAGATGTGGATAACTATACATTATTTAAGGTTATTTCTCGTAATGATATTGATATAGCCTATGAAATGTTGTTATCAAGTAACTTCATGCTTTCCCCGTTGCGAACGTGCACTCCTCTAAACTGTAGCCTGGGTGCTGCTGCTCTGCTCAAGTTGACGGCTGCCTTTCCCCCGAACATATCACGTTAACAACAATCCTTTAGAAAATGTAATTCCTTTGTGGATCCACTTGATCTGCTTTCTCCATGTTTCTTTGACAAATCTCGGCACCAGTCTCACGCGCGCTGCACGGGAGTTAACCACGCCCCCTTATTTGCATTTCGCGGTATACACGGAATAAAAAAATCTGTTACGACTGACGCTTTCTATCGCGGTAACGATATATATCGCCATATCGCCCAGCCCTAAGTATGGTGATTATATATATACATATATATATACCGGTAGATCTACTTTTCATTGCAGTTTATTACAATTTTGTCTCTCAGAAACATTTGACAGTAAATCATTGGTTGGTTGAGTTGGGATGCAGATGCAAATTTACTTATGTTACAGAAATAATATTTGTCCATTCAGCCATGCTATGTAGTTCAATAGGTAGCACTGTTTAATTTTGCTTTTGGAGTGTTTGGCTTGTGGAGTGTTGTCCTTACAAAAGAGAAGGCGGCAAAACATAACAAAAAGAAGAAAAAATATGTCTGCAAATGGTATGAAGCCCAATTTTTATTTTTTTTTTTACAGTAAATTATAATTTTGTGCACTAGTTTTTTACTTTGGATGTCTGTGAATTTTTCATGTGGAATTCATGTCCTTATGTGTTGGTATCAGAAATGTTGCAGTTTTAACCTGCATGTGTTTCTGGCACATCCATGACTGTGTAAGAACTAGACTATTTCTCCAGGGTAAATCACGTTGGATAAATGTCTAACTTCAATTCTCTTATTATGATAAACTTCCTTATTAGTTACAAGCCATTGCTTTATTTATTCAAAGCTTATTAAGTCAAAACTCATGACAAATGGCTCAGCTGTTCCAGAGTTTCATTTGAATGTTCTTTATGAAAACCTCAAACAGCCACTAATTCTGGATTTGAAGTTAAGCCATGCATAAAAATAAAAAAAATAAAAAAATAAATAAAAAACACAATAGCACAGCATTTTGAGTGTCAGTAATGTGCTCAGTGGTCTTATGCTTAGGTAGTGTTATTTGGATCCCAGAGTACGAGCAGTGCATGCCAAAGAACAGAGCTAGCGAGTAACGTCCTGCTGATAAGCAATAGGTTTTTTGGCAGGACATTTGAAAACAGATGTGGAAAACAAATTGATTTAAAGCAAATTATGCCAATAGCCATTATAGATCGCTGTGGTCAATGTGGATTATGGCATAACTGAACATTTATCTGAACAATAATGATTCCCTTTGTGCATCAAAGTGGGCTGGAAAAGCCAATTAACATTGAGTTTTTGCCTTTTATTTAGAGTACAGATACCCAACATATTTCATATTATGCTATTCGTTTTGTAACATCTATTTTAGTAAATAAACAGTTTTATTAAACTGCACATTTTCAGTTTTACAAGGAACATTTTGAGTAGATCTTGTGTTCCCTAGAATCCCATAAATGTTATCCACATGAGACAAAGGAGGTTCTCGGGGGCCTTTTAACCACCTAATCACCAAACTGGTGCGTCATTTTCTTCTTATATAGACTTCTAGGCCTACACTTTCTGCTGACCAGACAGGAAACAAGAGAATTAACCTGAACTCAGAGCACTGAAAGTCTTATAAAGGCAGTTAAAGATTGATGTTTCTGTTGCATTTATGCATGGGCTTAGGTCCATTGTGGAGAATGACTATGTGTGTGCCTGAGGGAGAGGGCAATGCAAAAGTCATTAGTTTGCATTGTTTGATTACTGTTGTTTGAAGAATGTGCATCTAAGGCTTCAGGCGGTGGCCGCAAGGTTAAGCGGTGGCCAAAGGCCTACAGGACCTTCGCAATCTTATGAGTAAATATTTTTAGTGTTTTATTATCTTATTGAATACATTAAGTTGTGTATCATGTTTAATTGTCTGTCTATATCAGCCGTATTTAAATGGCAGACCGTGGTCCAGTCCCAGACCCCGGCTTGATTCCATCATGGGACATTGCGTCATTTTACCGTTAAAAAGCGCGTCAAAAAAAAAAAACGGTACACACCACAAGTGCTCAGGTTCATTTATGGAAAGGTTCTTTCGATATTACATCCTCTAATATTTTTATCTAGAGCCAAGAATGCTTCATTCTTCTCAAGTCCAATCTTCTCTCTCTCGCCAAAACCGCAAAGTGCCTCAGAAGAGCTGCAGATGACATGGTTACTTTAACAAAAATAGCAGAAACACGGTGAGCAGAAAATACAATTATTTGTATCTGTCATACAGATGAGTCTGGCCGTTAAAGTTTTACAAGTCACAAGTCATTACACCATTTCAACATCATTGCACTTGTGCAGAATTTTCAAGTTTCAGTTTTGACGGATTTGGACAATTCATTCTGTCTGACATAGTTGGATTACGGGTCCATGTAAATATTGATCCTTCTGTCGATTTTACTAGAGCTTTACAGGGTAGCCCTATTAGTGCATGTAATCAACTTTTGTAGACAACGTGTGCAAAATTTAGTCATTTTGCACACCATTTGTGTCTCTAAGACCCCATTTACACCTGGTATTAAAATGCGATCTGTATCCAGATAAGTTATCCGGATAATAAGTACCGATTCCATTTACACCTGGCCACACAAATGTGTTTTTGCAAAACGGATATAAATAACCTCTCAACCTCACGCACAATCTCGGGCTCCTTCCCCGCCAGCGAGGTGACGTTCCACGTCCCTAAGGCTAGATTCCGTGTCCAGGGATCGGGTCGCCGAGGCCCCTGCCTTCGACTGCCGCCCAATCCTCTCTGCACCGGCCCCTTACGGCTCCTCCTGCAGGTGGTGAGCCCACGGGAAGACGGTCCCACGTCGCTTCTTCGGGCTGAGCCCGGCCGGGCCCCATGGGGAGAGGCCCGGCCACCAGGCGCTCGCATACGAGCCCCAACCCCGGGCCTGGCTCCAGGGTAGGGCCCCGGCTGCGCCATACCGGGCGACGTCACGGTCCTTGGATGTATTTCCATCATAAGGGGTTTTTGAACCGCTCTTAGTCTGACCCGTCGCCTAGGACCTGTTTGCCTTGGGAGACCCTACCAGGGGCATATAGCCCCAGACAACATAGCTCCTAGGGTCATTCGGGTACTCAAACCCCTCCACCACGTTAAGGTGGCAGTTCAAGGAGGGGGTGTGAAGAAGAAGTGTTCAGTTATTGGACTTCTGTGCTAGTTACAGTTTGTCCATAACGAACACCATGTTCAAGCATAAGGGTGTCCACCAGTGCACGTGGCACCAGGACACCCTAGGTCGTAGGTCGATGATCGACTTTGTGGTCGTTTCATCTGACCTGCGGCCATATGTCTTGGACACTCGGGTGAAGAGAGGGGCGGAGCTGTCAACTGATCACCACCTGGTGGTGAGTTGGATCCGATGGCGGGGGAGGAGGCTGGACGGACTCGGCAGACCCAAGCGTACTGTAAGGGTTTGCTGGGAACGTTTGGCCGAATCTCCTGTCAGAAAGATCTTCAACTCTCACCTCCGGCAGAGCTACGACCAGATCCCGAGGGAGGCTGGAGATATTGAGTCTGAGTGGACCATGTTCTCCACCTCCATTGTCGAAGCGGCTGCTCGGAGCTGTGGCCGTAAGGTCTCTGGTGCCTGTCGAGGCGGCAATCCTCGAACCCGGTGGTGGACACCGGAAGTAAAGGATGCCGTCAAGCTGAAGAAGGAGTCCTATCGGGCCTGGTTGGCTCGTGGGACTCCAGAGGCAGCTGACGGGTACCGGCAGGCCAAGCGGACTGCGGCCCGGGTGGTCGTGGAGGCAAAAACTCGGGCCTGGGAGGAGTTCGGTGAGGCCATGGAGAAGGACTATCGGCTGGCCTCGAAGAGATTCTGGCAAACTGTCCGGCGCCTCAGGAGGGGGAAGCAGTCCCCTACCAATGCTGTTTACAGTAGGGGTGGGCGGCTGTTGACCTCGACTGGGGATGTTGTCGGACGGTGGAAGGAATACTTCGAGGACCTCCTCAATCCCGCCGTCACGTCTTCCATTGAGGAAGCAGAGGCTGAGGGCTCGGAGGTGAACTCGTCCATCACCCTAGCTGAGGTCACCGAGGTAGTCAAGAAACTCCTCGGTGGCAAGGCACCGGGGGTGGATGAGATCCGCCCCGAATACCTCAAGTCTCTGGATGCTGTGGGGCTGTCTTGGTTGACACGCCTCTGCAGCATCGCGTGGCGGTCGGGGACAGTGCCTCTGGGATGGCAGACCGGGGTGGTGGTTCCTCTTTTTAAGAAGGGGGACCGGAGGGTGTGTTCCAACTATAGGGGGATCACACTTCTCAGCCTCCCTGGGAAAGTCTATGCCAGGGTACTGGAGAGGAGAATACGGCCGATAGTGGAACCTCGGATTCAGGAGGAACAGTGCGGTTTTCGTCCTGGCCGTGGAACACTGGACCAGCTCTATACTCTCTACAGGGTGCTGGAGGGTTCATGGGAGTTTGCCCAACCAGTCCACATGTGTTTTGTGGATTTGGAGAAGGCATTCGACTGTGTCCCCCGAGGCGGCCTGTGGAGGGTGCTCCGGGAATATGGGGTCCGGGGTCCTTTGCTAAGGGCTGTCCGGTCCCTGTATGACCGAAGCAGGAGCTCGGTTCGCATTGCCGGTAGTAAGTCAGACTTCTTCCCGGTGCATGTTGGACTCCGGCAGGGCTGCCCTTTGTCGCCGGTTCTGTTCATAATTTTTATGGACAGAATTTCTAGGCGCAGCCAGGGGCCGGAGGGCGTCAGGTTTGGGGACCACACGATCTCGTCTCTGCTCTTCGCGGATGATGTTGTCGTGTTGGCCCCTTCACACCAGGACCTTCAGCATGCACTGGGACGGTTTGCAGCCGAGTGTGAAGCGGCTGGGATGAAAATAAGCACCTCCAAAACCGAAGCCATGGTCCTCAGCCGGAAAAGGGTGGCTTGCCCACTTCAGGTTGGTGGAGAGATCCTTCCTCAGGTGGAGGAGTTTAAGTATCTTGGGGTTTTGTTCACGAGTGAGGGAAGGATGGAACGGGAGATTGACAGACGGATCGGTGCAGCTTCAGCAGTAATGCGGTCGATGTACCGGTCTGTTGTGGTAAAGAAGGAGCTGAGCCGTAAGGCAAAGCTCTCGATTTACCAGTCAATCTACGTTCCTACTCTCACCTATGGTCATGAACTTTGGGTCATGACCGAAAGGACAAGATCCCGGATACAGGCGGCTGAAATGAGCTTTCTCCGCAGGGTGGCTGGGCGATCCCTTAGAGATAGGGTGAGAAGCTCGGTCACTCGGGAGGAGCTCAGACTAGAGCCGCTGCTCCTCCACATCGAGAGGGGTCAGCTGAGGTGGCTCGGGCATCTGTTCCGGATGCCTCCTGGACGCCTTCCTGGGGAGGTGTTCCGGGCACGTCCCACTGGGCGGAGGCCCCGGGGAAGACCTAGGACACGCTGGAGAGACTATGTCTCCCGGCTGGCCTGGGAACGCCTCGGTATCCCCCCAGAAGAGCTGGAGGAAGTGTCTAGGGAGAGGGAAGTCTGGGCATCTCTGCTTAGACTGCTGCCCCCGCGACCCGGCCCCGGATGAGCGGAAGAAGATGTATGTATGTATGTATGGATATAAATCCGATCATCAACTCCCGCGTTATATGCAGATTTAATGGATTGCACGCCACCAAAAGCAACAGATATGAGCTGCATTTTATTGATCATCAGCTAATTTCCAAATCAAAGACATCTATAAGAGAGAGTGGCAACAGCCCTAGTAAGATAATTGTGTTTCTTTACTTGAAGATCATTGTGTGTTAAGCGTCTGTGACTTACTTTCACTTTTATTTGCGATGTTTGCACGTTGGCTTGATGAATAGATGCTCAACTGCTCATCTGCGGTGATGCGTGTCGCAGTAGCGCCGTCATATCTGACTATAACATGACATATAGCCTATATAACACGCTCTCACTCGTTTATTTTTTAGCATTTTTGGGAGGAGTAAAATATACCAGCCCATTCTCACCCCCAAGGCGTCACTTAACTGACGCCTTGGGAAGCATTTGGACATGCTTCAATATCTGACGCTTTAGGCGCCCTTTAGCGTCAGTTAGATGACGCCCTAGGATCGCGTGTACCCTACCCCCACCCCACACCTAAACCTAACCGCGTCCTCTAACTGACGCTTTCCTTTAGCGTCAGTTAGATGACGCCGTAGGATCGCGTTGGGGTGAGAATGCGTTGAATATACATATGTGGTTTCAACAACCAGATTGTGTTTACACCTAGTACAGATCCAAACACAATGCGAGCCAGACTACCTCCAGATGTGGTCAGGCAGATCTGATCACAACGTATTTACACCTTGCATTAACATGTGTTTTTTTTATTATCCGGAAAACCTATCTGGATACAGATCGCTTTTTAATACCAGGTGTAAATGGGGTTTAATAGTGCCCAGCTGTCTTAGAGACACAATAATGTGTAAGAGGAAGATTGCAAATGCAGTCAGTGGTCTCAACAAATGTTCTGCAGAGGCATTTTTGTGTTTCAAGTGGAAAACTATTGAGACTAATGTATTGTGCAGATATAAAAGTGCCACTTATGAAACAGAACAAATCATTCTGTAACGATTTTCAGATGTCTTTCTGTCAAGGTTGGTTGGACCTATCCTTTAAGCTTAAGCAAAAGGCTCAAGTGCTTATGGAACACATATCTGTGCCTATATTGGCACTGATTGTCCGCTCTCCAAATACGTTATTCTCATCATTAGAGCGCACTTCAGAAGAAGTGTTGCTCCTTGATGTAATTTCACATTAGTGTGTTGAGTATGTAATCCCCACTGTGATGTTGTAGGTGTAGCATTTAATCCAGCAATTCCATATGTTGTTATCTCTCCCTGCCATCCTACTGTATATATCACTTTACATTCCTACATATTTTTGTAATGTTTCTCAGATGCTGCTCTCAAATGATACCCAGGGAATTAGTGTTATTTTATTTATCTACATCATAGCAATATTAACATCTGATTGATTTACTGCTTTTTCAAGTGTGTCAACAAGCATATTTTCAATATACTCTTGCTTATGTGAGGACATTTGACAGTAATGTGTGATATATACAGTGCTTTGCATAGGTGAATACACCAGTGACGTGCGGTCAGGGTAGGCAGTGCCTCACCAAAGGAAATGTTGACATTAAATGTATTAATTCCAAGAGCTTTAATTCACCACATTATCAATTTAATTTATTTTATTCCAAATATTAATTTTTGTAAAAAACAAACAAACTATTATACATATAATATACTTCTTTTGCCATTGTTTGCTCCTAAAAACCATTGTTTCATGCAGGAAATTCAAGGCCATGGCCATTGAGGCAGCGGTTAGCAGTGTGTCTTTGGTCCATAGAATGTAGTTTACGTATTTGCTCTGTATCAGTGATGCGCGGGTCAATGTATAAACAACCCACAACCGACCGACGTTTTCAACTACCCGTCCGCAACTCGGACCGCAAAAAAAAGTACAAAAAATATTGTACCCGACCCGCTTCCTGACCGCATTTTTTAAAAGTAGTAAATGCTCATCGGAGCGTTATTGGGCCATAGACGTGTAACAACACAGCATCGTAAGAGGCCTACACATAACAAAGGCAAAGCCAGCACTTTGGTCATCATCTTTCATTATTTCAGCAAATGTCTCCCACACTTTTACTCTTTCTATTTGTGTATTTGCGGAGCTTCCTCCCCAGTCTTCACCTTTTCTCTTGCCGCCTCCATCTCTGTGCAGACTGTAGTGATCATAGACATGGCCGGTTCGTGAACGAATCGTTCTTTTGAACCGGTTCTTTTTAGTGAACCAGTCGAACCAGTACACTAAATCGAACTGAATCGTTCGAAACAGTTCGCGTCTTGTGTCAGTGCTGATCCACAAGTTACTAAAGTTACTCACTTTCAGACATGCCTGACCATGCCATGCCAAATAAATCAATATCCTGAATTATATTTTACTCCAATAACTCCAACAGTTCACTGAACCGAGACATGTTGGCGCCACTGTTGAGAGAAGTGATGAGCAGCTGATACTGCGCATAGATACTGTGTATACCGAACGCGCAGAGACAACAGTTCTCGAATCACCAGTATAGAACCGACTCCGAGAACTGTTTAGACTGAGCTCGTGTGTTATCTTCGTGCCAGTTATTCAGCCAATAATGTGCAGGGCTGTATATTTCATCAAAAAATTGTGTCTAGTACTATATTAATACAAATGTTTAATTGGCATCTTTTTTCAAACGACCCGACCGACCGCGACCCGAATATCATTAAAAACATTTTTGGATGACCCGTAACTGCGGGTAACCACGGATAACCGCAGGCACCCGCTCATTTCGGATCAACCCGCGCATCACTGCTCTGTATGCAAGATGCGATGCCTGATATGAATTTGGGTTGCTGCATTAGCTGAATGAATACACAGTGGCTTAACTTTGTTTTAAAAAGTGTGTGGGACAAGTGTGTGTGTGTGTATTTGTGTGTGCACGTATCTGTATATAAATGAATAAATCACGTGAATAAATACACAGATCCAACAATTTGACATGTGTCCTTTAATGGTCCAGTGGTAGAACTTTTGCCGAGCATGTCAGAGGTTCTGTGTTCTAATCATGTAGTTTTTTTTTTTATATATCAAAACCGAATATGTTCATCAGTGGTTGTATTATTTTAATCAAGGACACGTTTGTGTGCATTTTTGTTTTGTAATTTCATCGGCACGAACAAAGAGTCTCCGAAACGGATTGAAACGCGCTTGCATGTGAAGACCGCGTGAGCCACGAGATACGCTGTGACCGAGGCATCGATCGCATCGGTAAACTATGCTCCTGTGAATATGCCACATTGATAGGTCACAGCCTACCCATGATGACAAGATTTCACTGCACATTACTGGAATACACCCATGCTAAAGTTGACTAAAAATAGGAAGAAAAGTCACTTAGTGTACATTTAAAGTATACATTTTACATGATACCTTGAAAATCAAACAGGCGACCACCATGCTATACCAGCAACAGGAAAAATAGTGCCTAAACAGAATGGCTCAATGTCTGTGTGTGTTAGACAAAGACTCTCTTATACTGGTTATACCCTCTGAAGGTGGTGTTTAGTGGGAGGTGACAAGCCCGTCACTCGGAATGCCACTGTGCTAAATGCAGATTAGATCCATTATCCAAATCTGCTCTGACCTTGTCACAATCTGTTGGAAAAGAGACGTGGATGTGACTCTCACAGCACTCAGCACTGCAAGCTGCTTTCACACATCCACCATCCGCTCATTTAAAGTATGATCATTTAGTAATTAACTTTGTCAAGTGATGAATGCTCAGATGAGGCTACTTGGAAACAAGTTTTTAGATTAATTCCATGAATCTGATGAGGAATAATCATTTCTTAAAAGGGTACGAGTACATTAGCACATCTTTCCAATTGTACTTATCCTTGAGAGCTTTTAAATTGAAGTCTTTTCTATGCAATGACAGTTCATAATGACTAAATAGCTCAAGTGAGGTTCAATTAGTGAGGTTGACTAGTTAATGTATGTAACAGGGTTCAGTTGTTATGGGAAGAAGGAGACGGGAACCGGCGAACATTTGCATTCTAATAAATATAAAAAGAAAAACAAATACAAAATGAAAGTATGAGCCAGCAGCCCCTCACGGATAACTGCTGGTACACAAAACAGAACATAAAATCACAATATAAAATCAGGCCTGTTCCTCTCTCAGTCTTCACTGCCGTCACTCCTCCTTTATGCTTCCGTTCCTCCGTGAGAGACCGGTGCGTCTCACTAGTGTCGTTCATTATCACTTCCCTCTGCCTCGCCACAATGTGTTTCTTTATTTTTTAATATGTATATACAGTACACTCAGAGCACTACCATTGGGGGTTGGTACAAATTTGTTTTAATGTTTTTTCAAAAGTTTCTTATGCTCATCAAGGCTGCTATATTTGATCCGGAAAACTAAATTCATATATATATATATATATATATATATTTTTTTTTTTTTTTCAAATATAAAGATGAAATAAATGCATACATAGTTTGCTGTCTTTGAGTGTTAAATGATGGTCAAGTTTAAGTGAACTATTTCTTTGTATTGCAAAGTCATGCAACATCCCCCTATTCTTGGCTGTAGTTCTGTCTCTCATTCATTGTTCTATAAGATGTAAGGCAAACGCTTTTTTTTTTTTTTTTCCAAGAAGATCCACAAGCCCTTAAATCCTCACTTAACCTAAACCCTCCCCAAGCTTCCCTTTAGCTTTCCTCCTGAATTATCTAACCCACATGGAATTTATATAACTTATTTGTTTTATTATGTGATATCAGCCGGCTGATATCACATAATAAAACAAATAAGTTATATAAATTCCATGTGGGTTAGATAATTAGACAATTTCCCTTAGACTTAATATGTTGATATACAAGAAATTTTAGGCAATAAATACTGATGGGGTGACTGGCCATGCAGTTCTTTCTTAAACTCAATAAATGGGGATTTGCTTTTTGTGTATTCATTCTATTGTAACTATACAGTCTATGTTTTATACAAAATATCTTGTCTTTTAATGGACCATAACCAATAACCAATTCATCAGTGTTCCCCTAAACCTTTGTGACACTTCTGTGCGTGTCCCGCTCCGCTATCTTCAGTATGCACCTTTAGGGTGGTATCAGCCTTGTATTTTCGATACCTGTTACATTATATTTGGATATTACTTTCTTCAGGATTTCAGAAAGATTAAGTCAATCCGCACCGTGGCTTAGCCTTATCACCCCGGGCCTGGATTATCTACATGAGTAGAGACCGCTCTGTAATAAACCATCATCATGATTAATTTCTTCTTGCCTTTTCTAAACTTAGACTCAAAGAACATTTTTAAATGGAGAAAAAAAAAAAGAGTTTGCGTGGAGGGGGTATGGGGGTGGTTGGTCGGGTGATGAGAGTCAAATATAGGCCTAATTCAATGGGCTGTGTGATTGTGTTGTGGAGTCTTAATGTCTGCGTTTGACTATTTTGGCCATGACTTTTTTTTTTTTCTTCATTTAAGACCTTTTGCACCGCCATTCTTTTGCATGTTAGATAATGCTTTTGGGTGGGTCACTGTGTGTTTTAGTTGGATCATGATGCCAAGCATCTGACAAGTGTTTGGGAAAATATTTGATTCATTTC
Source organism: Pimephales promelas (assembly GCF_988280905.1). Taxonomy (NCBI): domain Eukaryota; kingdom Metazoa; phylum Chordata; class Actinopteri; order Cypriniformes; family Leuciscidae; genus Pimephales; species Pimephales promelas. Next base: position 23,378,784 of record NC_142772.1, read on the forward strand.
CCTCTAAAATGAGCTGGCATGGGTGAGAAATGGGATTATAGGGAGATGAAAGGGTTTGTGGGTAATCTGATCGGCTCTTTTTCCATTCCATAAATCTCTCAGTGCTTCTCAGAATCACTGTTGGAGGAGTGGACACTCCTTAAAATGTAGAAGAACATAACACATGTTGAGAACTAACTCTCAAAAACAAAACCCAACACACACACACACACACTCTCTTCAAGTTCCATAATGCCATAGAGCAGGGCTCTTTCTTTGAGGGATGAGATTATCCAGACAGAAACTTGTAGTGAATAACTTTTAAAACCTTAACACTTTCATCGGAAGTAGCATGTGGCCATGAAAAACAAAACTAAATACCCATAATACTGTTTGTTTATTTAACATAATTAAGGCTATTTAATTTGAAGTTTTTAGGGTTTGGCTAAAAACTCATTCAGAAAGGACTGGCTAGAGAACAAACCTAACAAATACAGTCATCTTAACAAAAAAAGTGATGTCCAGAGGGCATTATATATATATATATATATATATATATATATATATATGAATGACCTAAAAGTTTGATTAAACCATCCAAGAGTAAGATCAAATCACTAAACTTTAAAGGAGCATTTCACCCATTACAACATAAATCTTTATTGAAAGTGGATCATATATGTAGTCGAAATGTAAAATAATTTTTTTAATTTGGTGCCCTCTTGACCGAGAAAAGACAGAAAATAACCAAGGGGCACATACATATGAATAAACTACAGGTCCCAGAATTCCCTGCTTTGTACAGCTCCGCAAGCCACACCCTCTCCGGAATCGCGCAAACAGCGCAGACAACACTCTTCCACAACACTCTTCCGTCTACAAGGCTAACATTAGCTATCACCAGAGTTTGAAATTCATTTAACACAAAATGTCTAGTTGGCTGTGGCGAGCAGGACAATCGAGGGCGAGGCACGTGGCGTGAGTGATAACAGACTAAACAGAGACTATTTGGTGATGATGAAAGACACCTGTGAGGCGAGCGCCGGTTCCGCGTCTCTCACGGAGAAGCGAAAGCATAAAACGGGGAGCGACGACGGCAGATCGAGAGAGAAACAGGCCTGATTTTATGAAGTTTTGTTTCTGTTGTGTGTAACGTTACAGCAGTCATCAATGAGGGGCTGCTGGCTTTGGCTTATACTTTCGTTTTGTATGTGTTCATTTTACTATTAAAATGTTTAAACGTTCGCAAGTTCCTGCCTCCTTCTTTCCACAACAACAAACCCCGTTCACGTTACATTGGCAAACTTTAATTGAATTACTCCTCGTTTGTATTTATTTCTGTTTGGTGAATTACTGCATGTTACCTGGATGTTAAGTCAGGCAAAACTATCACAACACAAACGTCCGTGTGCTCGTCTGATTCAGAGATTTCCTCCAGGAGAAATTGCAATCGTTGAAATTCTCTGCAGCAGAGGGGTTGTGTCCGTAGGCCGTAGCACGCAGCGAGAGAACAGGCAACAGCAATCCGCCCAGCGCCAGAGTCAGTGCGGGGTCCTCGACCGCGACAGGCCGCCGCCTCGGCTTCTCCTGCTCCTCCATCAGCCTCAGCTGCTCTAAACTATACTGGACTTGTAAAGCTAGCCACGAACATCGGATTCGAGCAGCAGAATATCAAAATCCTCTTCTTCCATATCATGTTTAGTTTCTTCCGTCATTGTCATAACTTATGATCTCCACAGCGCTTGTTAGCTTAGCTTCCAAACAAGATGGCGGATATTGATTTCAGTTTCTGCAAGTGAAGTGATCTGTAATAGGCTTGTAGGGTGAGTGGGTCCAACACCCTGGCATAATAATGAGATAACATGTGTAGTTCCAAAGATTTTAATGAAATATGACTTCCTGCTTATCGTGACGCAAAATGACGATTTTTACGTCACGATAAGCAGGAAGTTAAACACTTAAATCCTTATTTCTTCCATCTCAGGGGAAAATAAGGGAAAAAACCATGACCATTCAAAAATATGACTGGGTTTCTAAAGATACAAAGCTTAACGCAAATGGGTGAAGTGACCCTTTAAGGTGTTTATCGGAAATTATTTTATAATTATTTTATTTACAATTATTTTAAATTATTCAAAGGAAAAATACAAATACAATGCAATGACTACAAAATGTTTTATTTTCCAATTATGAAATTTAGACGATATTTGGAAACTGTAAAATAATATTTAAAATATATTCCTAATAATAATAATAATAGTACTAGTAAAATTAGTCATTTTAATTTTCAACATTTTCAATATTTTTGACTATAGCAAGTCTACATAAATTTTGGACAGTGGATAGAAAGAAAACACATCATTTTCAAAATATTATTGTTTTGTGGCATGAAATGTAGTTTTAAGCTGTTTTTTTTTTTAAGGGAGAATATAGTTTTAACTTCAAATATGCAGTTGATTTATATGGATTTATAAAGTCCCTACTCAGACGAGGAAGTTTCTCTTATTTAATGAGACAGTCTCATTGGACACGTGTTGATATACATTGCTCTGTCAGCTATAGCTTTTTATTTTTTTTCTGTTTGAAGAATTGTTTGCAGCTGTTATTTGCATAAATCCATTATCATGTATACAAGACTTGATTAAATGTGTGTGTATATAAATGGTGCTGAGGCATGTGTGGGGGGGAAAAAAGTTACACTTTCACCACTTTTGGATTTGACGCTTTTTTAACGAGTTTTGCAAAGAGACCGCTCTGATACTTCAGGCAGCACAGCCATTTAATCAAAATCAATCTAAGGGCTGTTTTAAAATGATTGACTGGCTTGTGGGCTGCCAGGTGAAAAGCCCTCTTATACAAGGTCGGTATGATCTGTGTAGCCACTCAGAAGGCTAATTAAAAGTATAACCTGTACTTTGGAGAGTGTATGGAAGAACTGTTATTTAACCACTAGTAATGCATGGTGCCCAGTTTGTCTGTCACAGACCATGTATGACTCATGGCACTATGCACTTATTAAAAAAAGCTGTAATTAACTGTCTGTACATTACTGACTCAAAGTATGTGATACCTATTGACAAACATCCACTTTAGAGAAGGGGCTTTTGAACTGATCCATTGGCATTTATTAAATTTTCCCTGTGGCTGTACTATAGCTAGAAGTTAGGAGTGTGTTTTAAATGTGTAGAATCAGGGCAGATGACAAGATATTTGTGAGGAACGAGTTCTTAGTTAAAACAATAAACATCATAAATGTAGCACTGTAGTGTTTGGACATGATGGCTTAGGGCTGGGCTGATAAAATGTGAGATCAAGAGTTTGTGTGTGCGTATTCACATTATTTGTCTCATCAGTGTAAACTATCGTTCAAACGTTTGGCATGTAATACTATGTCACAATATTTTTTTTTTTTGCCTTGGTGAGCATTAGAGACTTCTTTTAATCATTAGTTAAGCATAAGTAAACAGTTAATTCTAATGTATAAAGCAATAGACATTAATAAGCAGTTTATAAATGAAGAGTTCAGATGCAAAAGCCTCTTGCCATTTGAAATTTTCTTCTAAAATGAAATTTTTATCAAGCTTGTATATTTAAGTTCAGTGATTTCACTTAAATGGCAATGATAATTACCTATTAATTGTTATTTAAGTGAAATTACTGAACTTAAATATACACGTTTAAAAAAAATCATCATTAAAGAAGAAAATTTCAAATGGCATTTAGAGGCTTTTGCATCTGAACTCTTCAAATACAGCTATACATGCTTAATTCTTTATTTATAAGCATAATGCATTTAATAATTGTATTTTCACACTATGAAGGATCAATGTATCATTTCTAAATGAAGTATTGCATTCAGTTATGAACCAGTTATTTAGGTGTTGTCAGTGGTTCATAAGATCAATTAGAAAGTGTAAGTAAATGATTAATAAACCAGTTCATATATCTTATTATTCAGACTTGTAGTATAGTTAATTAGTGTGTTAATACATTCTTTATTAACATGTATTTGTAGTGTAATTTATGGTTAAACTCAGGTAGTTATAAAGCATATAGTAGTGGTCAGTTAACTATTTTTGTGAGCTCATCTAAAGTGAGTACTTTTTGTGTGTTGTAGGAGATTTAACACTAGAACAGCCATGATGGTGACTCAAAATGGAGATTTTGACCATTTTGAATTTTATTTCTACAATAACTTTGTTGAAAAAATAAATAAAATCCGACCCGTACCCGACTTTTCCTAAAAGTATCTGTATTTTCATTATTATTATTTTTTTCTAGTTTTCTAGTTAAATTCTAGTAGTTTTGGAATCATGTTACTTCTAGACTTAAAAACATTTACAAAATCATACTGTAAACAAACTCCAAATTTTGAAAGGAGATAGTCAAGCTCACAAATTGACCTTCATTTCGAGTACCTTTTCTTTTTAAGTAATCATTATTCCTCATTTAATTTCACATTTGAAAATTCCTCTTTTTTCTTTTTCTTTCAAAAGCATCAGTATATTTGTTAATATGTAACTCTTTCCCTGCCATTCTGTCATATGCCACAACTCTTTCACACCATTGACACAAGTCAAACACACAAAAAGGTGCAAGCTATTCTGGGGGTCATACAATTTAGTGAATATGATCAAAAATGATGGACCTGGCTCGCAACTACAACACTGTGAGGGAAGTAGTTAATTGTGCATTTTCATAATTTGATTTTATATGACATCTAATGCTCAATTTTTTCATCTTTTTATAAGGACTAACAAATTAAAACAGTGTTAAATCTGATCTTTCTTAAATATTGAATCGCAATATTGACATATGGTACATTGAAATTGAATGCCTAAATTAACTTTATTTATTTAATTATTTATTTATTATTATTTTATCGGTTATCTATTATAAAATGAAAACAATTGCCAGCTTTTATGTTCCATCAATTGCCCATATTAACACGAACTTTGACAGTTTACAATTGAATATTGTAAATTGTTGGTTGCTGCTGTACTTGATCTCTTTTTTGAAAAAAATAAAATAAAAAAAAATGAGCACTTAGAATGCTTAGAACAATACAATTAGTTAATATTGAATCGGATGGGATATTTTGTTGCCCACTGGGATGATCCAACCACATTTCAAGTCTTTGTCTCAGTGGAAGAGTTTTAAACCACAATGAGTTTAAAATTGTTTCTATTTCTTTGGGATGTTAATTGCTATACACAATGTCAGTGTTACAAAACGCAGTACTGACATACATGGATTTTAACTGGCAGATAATTTATGTTGGAGTTGCCATAAGGACACGTCTTGTTTATGTTCTGTGTACACAGTCTACATCCATATTTTTTTTTTTTTTTTTTTTTAGAAGTCTACATCAATATTCAGTTTTTGCCATTCACGAGTTGCTCTCTTGGCCTCCACTGCTTTTATCTTTTCAAATGGAGTGTTTCCTCTCACATTTTTGATTCACTGGATGGTATAAACATAAATTCCACTTGCTGAATCCTGAAAGAGCTGCTTTGTAAAGGAAGGTTCCTCTCTACAGTAGCATGTCTGGGATGAGTATAATGACGTCGGCTCACAACCATTCTGGCTAACTACAATTTCACAGTAATTATATAATTGCTCAGATTTTGAATTCTCTGTTAGACCCAAGGGATTTACAACAGACTGCGTAAAAAACTGATTGTCAGATTTTATTTTCAGAACGAATGCTGTTTATCAGCCATTAAATTTAGCTGAATCAAAAGACAGCATTAGCTTTTACTTATCTAACCAGTTACACCGAATTAATCAAAGTGTCAGAAGGACTGGGCGGAACAGATACAACACATCAGTTCCAGCACTAATTGAATGAGTCTGTGACGTCTGGCAGCAATGTCTTTCTTCCTGTAATCAGTTCATAATTTCATGTGTTAGAGACTGTTTGGCTCAGATGGAGTTTGAGCTGCTTCAGGAGAAGATGTCATCTGTTTTTTTCACCCAGATCGAGAGTCTTCTGATTTAAATCTCTACATGTTCCAACAGAAGCACAATGTTATCACAGTGATGCAAAATGCTACACTACTCACACAAAAAGATAAATGTGATCTTATTGTGGCAAGCAGGATGAGGCCGGTGGGTCGATTGCTAATGGTATCTCACAAAGGAGCTCGGTTGGATAAAAGGAGAAGTGACGACAGTTAAGGATGAGAGGGGACCAGGCCTGGGAAATTTACGTTATGTTTTGTTTATGAGTGTGCTGCTGTCGTCTGTGTGCGACTGCTGCTTTACTTTTGTTTTTGTGCTTGCTTATTTTAGAATTAAAATGTGTGAAACATTTGCTGGTTCCCGCCTCCTTCTCTGAACACTAACCTCTCTAGATTCATTTAAAAGCAGACACTTGGTAGTTTGTTGTTATCAAGTCAAATTATTGCCATTAAGAAAAACAAACTTATAAATGGCTTAAATGTACTGTGAAATTATTAAAAATATATTTGTATGAATTGTCTTTATGGAAAAATATGAAATTTGCCTGGCTTCAGTCTAGAAATGCTCTGCAGCTAAAGCCACATTCCTGAACATGTTTTATTTCAAATCTGAAGATAAAACTCTTACTCTCCGTCAACGTATCACCACAGGCTTCATTTTAACCATGAATTGAAAAACCTCTTCATAAAACCCCATAGGGAAATCTCGAAGGTCTTCCGGATTCTGACATCATCCATCAACCGCTCTATCAAGCCAAATACTATTTTTTATTGAAAGTAGGGGTGTAACGGTACACAGACATCATGTTTCAGTATGTACCATGGTTTCGGGGTCACGGATTGATACGAGTTTGGTACATTTACATGTCCACCCCACCAAATTCCTGATTGCTTGAAATAATAATAAAAAAGGAGTTGATTTGTTATTTTAATTGAGTAATTTTAATTGAGTAAATTGGCACAAATATAAAAAAAAATATATTTTTAAAATTTTCATAAACCTTTTTTCTTTCAAAATTATTTTTTTAACTCCTACAGTAATCTACCAAGTGTCTTCTTTAAAAAGAGAAAACGTTATTCATGCACCAAAGTATTCAAGAATTATAAAAATTTAAGTTGAATTTAAGTTAATTCACCTTTGGCTATGCCTCGCCCCCCTTAGTTACTCTTGCTACATCCGTCAAACTTCATCTGCGCTCTGCATGGCTTATGCTGTAACAGCTCTTCCTGCTGAAATGTTATCAAACTTTTATAAAGCAGCAAATAAAGTGTCCGATAGAAGTAGGCAAAAGGGGCTGCAATATGCGTTCGAAGGCTATATTCAAGACATATACAGGTGAAACGCAAGAAACAACAAGGCATCCAAAATAGAGGCAAAAGCATAACGTTACCAGTCACAGTCAAAACATGAACCACCACATTTCCTACTAATCGAGACGGAGGCTGGACAACAATATCAGGGAGCAACACTGTTCATGTAAAGCTGGGTAGGTCTCTATTCACTTCTATAATCATTATTACAAAGCAAACGGACTACACGAGTATAGCGTTGTATTTATTAGCAGCATGTGCTAGCGTATCGACAACCGGTATGAGAACCGAAATCATAACCTAAAACATTATAAAACGGTCTAACTAGTATAACTTCACCAGTGGCGGTTCTACTCTGAATTACACCCAGGGCGAGACCCCCTTCGAGCGCTCCCCCCCCCCCCCCCAAAAAAAAAAAAAAAAACAACAACAAAAAAAACAAAAACAAAACAACAACAACCCAACAATAAAATCACATAACGTTCATTTAAAAAAAAAAACACAGTTAATAGAATCCAGTTATTTTGCTAGTTTAATCTAACTTTAAAGAGAGGAAGTAACCATTAGCGCATTGGTTATTGCCTTAAATTATATGGCACACTTTTAGTTATGGCTTGTTAAACAATATTTGTCACGAAATGGAGTTTTTAAAAGTAAAAGGGTCTGAGAGATACTTATTTAGAAACACAATACTTATCTCTTAAATAATTTTGAACAGCTCTCATATTAAACACTAAACTGTTATAGACCTAAAATAGCTTTTGTAGCCCTATGTCACTCTTAAAATGTTAGAATGTTAGAAAATAGAAAATTGTACTTTGCATAGGCTACTGTAAAAAGACAAAGTTGATCATTATGTAAATTATTTTCATTTCATGAATATAGTGACCAACATGATCACATACACAAAAAGCCTAATACACAATCAATTTACCAAGTTAATAACATTAAAGATTTGTTTTAAAGGAGTGTCTTTTATCTTACCTACTAAACTTAAAAAAAGGTTAACACAAAAAGAGATTTTATAAAAATATATACCTCATATTTCAGCATTCAATCATCTCTATAAAAAGAATGAGTCAATAAAGATACATTCCTGACATTTATAATGCACAGTAGCTTATCTTTTATTATTAATAGTAAAATTCGGACCGATTTGCTCATGGCTGTCGTTGCTATACAACCATGCACTGGGCTCTCCTCAATGAAAAACAAGTTTTAGTAGCTAATGTATTTCCACCACAGAAAAACGCTTGCTGAAGCTCTGCTAAAAGATTTTTTTATGGAGAAGAGAAAAAACACCCAAGTGTTTGAGTGCACGAGCACTCCCATACTGAAAAGTTTATGCGCGCCTCCCGCGAGCGCATAATGAGCGCGCTTCCCGTGCGCCTAATCGCCTATTTGAAATAACGACCTCGAGCGCGCAAAAGACGCGATACGTGAACTAATCAAGAGACCCCCTTGACATTGCTTCTGTGCACGGCACCTTCTCAGCAATTAGGGGCGCCATTGCCAATAATTGAATCGAAGTGGTAAAAAAATAGAAAACCTTCGCGGCACAGAGGATTTTTTTTAACTGCTCGTGCCGCCCCCCATGTGACATGAAGAAATGCCGCCCCGGGCGACTGCCCGGTTCGCCCGTGCCTAGAACCGCTACTGAACTTCACACTCACAGTAAGGTTAGAAGTAAAAAAGATGTGCTTGTTGATCTTTGCGGGGTTTAGCTGACTGAGGACAGGATTGCCAGGATTTCGGCACTTCGGTTTTGGGAAGGGAAAAAAACGGACACCCCCCACCAACCTCTCTGGGAAACGTGTATCTGTGTTACAAATGCCTGAGGCACAACGTTTAACCATATTTTGGATAAAACTATGACGGTAATAGCCTGCCGAGACCAAAATATGAGACGCCTGTGTTGAAAGTCAATGGAGCGCTGTGAAAAAGTGTCGGAGCTCTGTGGGAGCTCGTTCTTGGCTGCGCTGTGATTGGTCAATCTACATTCTAGGGCGTGGCTTAGCCAAACGTGAATTGAATCCTTCTTTCAAAAGCATTTATATGGTAAGTGTACATGCATAATTGTTGTGTATGTGTGTGTGTGTGTGTGTATATATATATATATATACATACATACAATGGCACTTTCCCACAAAATCCATGCTGACACCAAGGTAGTTTCTTGTATTTGAAGATCAGTTGTCATGTGAAGGACAACTGTGAAGTGTGGTTTGCTTTCACCCTGTGCTATTTCATGTTGAGATCAAGCACATTTGTGATACAACTTCTTAGTTTAGTTTTTTTTCCTCACCATAGACCCGCCCAACACACACACACACACACACACTTTTGTCCCCCCTTTCGCATCTCTACAACCTTGCATTTTTTTTTTTTTTTTTATGTTAGAGGCTCTGGGCCAAATCCCTAGTGTGCAGCAGTATGTTTCAGAGAGAAGATAACACACAACTCAAAAAAGGTTCTAGAAACCAGATCCAGCAGAATGAGGGGAAGATGGGGACTGGCCCTTTCATGTCTGTGAGCTGTCACTCTGCTCTGTAAGAGAAAGATAGAACGTCAATACAGTAGAAAAGCACAACACAATACAGTTCACAATGGATGGAGTCAAGTGCTTAGATGTGTGATGTTATATATGCATTCATGCAGCTCTTTAAAATGCTGCACAGCTGTTTTAAGGCTATAGGATAAATGTTGTAAATCAGTGTTCGTGCCTTTGAATTGTTTTAACATAAAGGCGTACTTTGTGCTCTGGTTGTGCCTGTGTGTTTATATTTGCCAGGAAAGTCTGTGTTTGGCACGCAGAAGCTTGTAACCAGTGCCTTGCATGTTTTTGAATTTAAACTTCTGTCTTGGCTCAGATAATGACTCTTATGGATGTTGTAGAGTAGCAGACATTGGCACGCACACGGGTAACTGCATTGTTTCTGGGTTGGTGCATCTGTACAGCTCAGATCTCCCTCTTTTTGTCACTGTCGCTCTGTATTCGACTTGTTTACATGGATTATTGACTTTGACTTTGACTTTCTACATCTCTGTCTAAAAAATACCACAGGAAGTATAATGAAGCTCATCGCTTTTCTTGATGGGAGAGTACACAGAGGACAGGAAATTAAATGACTGGTGTTTTTATGTGGTCCACAGATACTCCTTCTCATAGATGACACATGAACTCATTTTTTTAATTACATCAAATAGCTCTGACCCACACACTGTATGGCCCAGCAGTCTGTTGAAGCCATATCATGTTTTTTTTTTTCCTTGTACTGACAGACCCCTAATATTCCTTTAGAGATAGTTAACCTCCAATTTCCACCAACAACACAAAAATCTAAACAATTCAACACATGCAGCCAATAAGGAAAACTTAACCTCAGTCCTGATATGATCAGGACCCAAGAAGAGCAAAGTGAGATGAATTGGATGAAAACAGAGTGAAGAAATAAAAGAAAGTGTGCCAGGAATCTTCCTGCTGCAGCGTGATCGGGTTGATGGAGGTCGATTATAATGGCTGGAGACAGGTCGGGTTCATCCTTGCCTTTAAGGCTCACAGCACAGCGATTAACAGTCAAATACATGCATACTCAGCCGGATAATCTGAGAGCTGCTGCTGAATGATAAATACGGGCTGTACTCCGGCTGAACGAGTGGCAGGGTCAGACAGTAACAGCAACATTTAGATATTGTATTAAAACTTGCCCTACGAGACTGTCCTAATTCCAAAGAGCCTGACCTTCAGGCGATTATGAGAACGGTCATCAGCTACATTCACATAGAACAGCAGTCAGTTGGTCCAGTTGGAAGAGCTAAAATAAGTAATGAGTATGAAAGGAGATGACAGCCGTGTTATATTCTTCTTCCATCCATCGCACATTTTCAGACGTCACAAATGGATTTTGAGTGGGTTGAGATGTGATTTATGAACAGAAAGACGACAGAATCATATGTATGAAATAAGTATGGGCTTACCAAAAGGTTTTGTGTGTGTGTGTGTGTGCTGTCAGTCAATATTGTGAGGCTCCAGCCTCTCTCAAGTTATGAAAGATGTCACAATAAAACTCTCTGAAGATCACATATCTGTAAGAATGAAAGCACTAAAATTGTTTTTTTTTTTTTTTTTTTTTTAGAAAAGAGAAGATAATAATTGAATAAAAGATTATTAAAATAAATACATAAATAGTGTTTACTATACATGTGCAAAACCATCCTGTTTTTTTTTTCTTTCTTTTTTTTCTGTCAATCAGTAATGTGAGGCCTATCTCGGGTTATGAAAAATTGTCAAAAAAAAAAAAAAAAAAAAAACACACACACACACAAAAAAAAAAAAAACTGTTAAATTTCAATAGATTTGGTGTTACCAGATAGATTGAGAGGATTTACCTCCTCTCTTTTTCTCTCCTTCCTCCCCTCCATTTTCTTCATATCCCTCTATAGCAGCAGATGGTGAGGATTCGACTTCAGCAGGTGGGATATATCTAGATATGGTAATTGTTGTGCTCCCCTCATTTGGCTTCTGCATCTTTCTTTGTTGCACTTCCTTCTACTGTTGTCAGTTTTGGCATGTGTGACCTTCCCTGCATGAATTTCACACGTCTTTTTCTGAGCTCTTCACTTACCTGTTTCTTCACAGCTTCTCAAGATCTCTTCTAATGTCACATCGTCCTTGCTGTGTTATTCTGTCTTCTCACCATGGCGTTGATGCGTGGAGCATCTCAAAACCTGCGTCAGTAATCCCCCTGCTTATGAAATATCACCTGGTCTCTTTTCAAATCCTGCTATTCTGATCGCACATTCGTGACCAAATTTTGTTGCTGTCACCGTTTAAATTTTTTCTTGCCTTGTATAAAATGGTATAGTTCTGCAGATTTTGCACTGTGGATATGCACATTCGAACACACACACACACAGATTAATGTAAGGTGTTTGCTTTTCTCCACCTTCTCTCACCCTCTTTGGCTCCTCAGAGGCACACCCATTGATTCCTCTCATCGCGCCTGGTCAGCACTAGCTCTCAAGCCCACTGATCTCTGTGAGCTCAGCTGCTTTGAAGAGCGCTCTGACTCTTCTCTCCTGCCTCGCTGTTTTATCGGGTTCCAAGCTTTCAATAAAACACTTCATCCCTCTAGTCTTCACGTTCCCGGATGTTCCTCTCATATTGTGAACAAGATGCACATACATCTGTTGCTCTCTGTCACCATAGACAGTTTCATATTTTCTTTTGATTTTCTTATGTAGAGACACAATTACTGTCGTTCAGCAAATTTACTTCTTCTTTCTTCTTAATATCATTAATTCATCTTTGTCATTAGGATACGTACGAAAAACCTAAGCTGGCTATGGATTTAACCACTTGCTTCTTCAGTCAAAAATGTCAGAAAACTGTTACGTTTGGAAATGTTTTTTATCGGAGGGGGATGAAACTTGGTGACTTTTGTTGTTTTACCTATGTGAACACAAAAACAAAAATCAAGGAGATTATTTGGATATGTTAAAGGGTCGTTAAAAAAAATAGTCACACTTAACTTCCTCCCACAGTCAAAAATGACCAACCATACACTCAAAAAAAAAAAAAAAAAAAATTGTTAAATGAACGTGATTTAATCAAATAAATTGTTGAATGAACATAATTTAAACGTAGCACCCATTATGCATCAAGTAAACTTGAACTACTTTGAATATTTTATGTGAACGCAATATACATTTGTAGATTCAGCATGATTGTAATATGTCAATGTAACTTCATCTCAACTAATTGAATCAAAATGTTTGTATTGTGTTAGTCTAATCAAATTTATTCTTATCCACTCAATGTCAGTAAAGCACTTAAATTCAACAAGATTCTGCCTTGTTACATAAACTAGTTAATGTCTTGGTTTGGCAGTTGATCGAGCATTAATGAAGACACCTGATGTTAACAAGCAGAATCACTGAAGGAGAAAACCATCATTTTTAAGTCACCGTTATGGAGATCCGTGTTTGCTTTAGTTGGGCTCTTGACCCTTATATTATTTACTTTATATTTTAAAGGGGTCATGAACTGGCTTTTTAAATGTTATTATATTGTTGTCTGAGGTCAACTTATAACGTTCGCTTGGTTTTTGCATTCAAAAACATCAAAATGAACAAGTAATTGGCTATTTTGTACCCTGGTTGTGAGCCTACCTAAAAAACAGTCGGTTTTTATGGGCGTGTCGCACTGAAGACTTGGAAGTAAACACCCACTGCTGCGAGTGGAGAACAGTTTTGCATATTATAATGAGTTTAACTCACCCGTCGGTGCACATGGGGGAAAACGTCCAATGTTGTAAAATGGCAACCGGATTCGCCCATACATGTTCAACCCAGAGTCCGTGTGTTGCACAATATTCCTGTCAGGTCCAATATAGATGACACAGCACCGTTCTTTACTCTTAATCGTTCTGCAAATCCAGTCTTGTTGACAAAACAATCCTCAATTAAATGAAGCGAACAGGCGACGATGTTTTACCTCATCAGCTGGAACGTCATTAAAAATAAATTTTATCCATGCAGTCCTATTGGAATCCACAGGAAGCTTACGCAGCGACTGTCTTGCACAACCAGGCACAGCACAATATTCTGTATTGCTCGGTAGCGATCCAGTTTGTCATCACGAGGTAAGCATGTACATGTATGATACTTATGTGTGTAATGCGCGAATCGGTGGGCGGGGCTAAACCTGCCGTGGTGAAGCAGGCGTTGATCATCTTCTGTGGGCATGGTGTTTTATCCTCTTTGTCGTCATAGTTCCCCACTTTTAAAAACGAGTCGTTTTTAGAGGCTGTGTCAATAAAAGCTTTTATTGGACTAACAAGGACGTTTTCAGTTCTGAAACTTACAGGATATTCTTATAATATGATGACCTATAGATGTCAAAAGCTCAAGGAAAATTTGATTTCTCAGTTCATCACCCCTTTAATTTTTGAGTTATACCTGTCAGATGAACAAAGATAAAAAATTATAAAATGATGTCATATAATGACATTCATCGTTTGAAATTTATATTTGTGATTTATTCTGTTGGTTCGTCTATAACTGAGATTCTGCATAAATATCCAGAATGTTAAATATAATACTGTATAATGGATTTCTCAAAAAAGTTGTTTTAAAAAAATCTTTATTTTAGGCACACACAGACCTCGAGATTCAGTTACTTGATTTGATTAGATGCATAGTGGGTGCTACGTTTAAATCACGTTCATTCAACAATTTATTTATTTATTTATTTATTTATTTATTATTTTTTTTGAGTGTAGGGAATTAATGGGTAATACAAAAAAAATACGAAAACTCAGAGAATCTTTTGGTGGTACAAACTACAGATCAGCCACTGTGCAGAAAAAAAGCGTACAATAAAGGGGTGCGACTCTAAAACATCAAGAGTGCAAATAAGACGAAACAAATAAGAGAGAAATTATGTCTAAAAGAACAATAGGAATCAAAAAGAATTTCTATGTATTTATGTAGGAAGCTATAGGAAGCCTACAGGCCATTACAGGACATTTCTCACATTTATATATTTTTAAAGCCACTGTATGGCGGTTCTTTTCCTTTTTTTTTTTTTCTTTTTTTTTTTTTTTTTTGGTTGTTGCCTTCAGCTTGCACTCATTTTTGATGTGAAAAGTTGCATTTATTTTAAAAAAAAGTTTTTTTTTTTCAATAATAAAAAATATATACATATATTATTTCTAATGGGAAAAAAGTAGCTCATAAAAATTATATAATTAATGCATAATCATAAATCCTAAAAATTCTAAATAATAATAATAATATAATATAATATATATATATATATATATATATATATATATATATATATATCTTTTTTGACCGGGAGGAAGCTAAGCTAAACGAAGACGCCATATGTCAGTGTGATTTTTTGTCTCAAGACGCACACCAGGATTTTTTTTTTTTTTCTATGGCACAGTTATAAAAGCTACTTAAATATCCCAATTTCACTAAGGCCTACTAATGGCTTACTAATGGCCAGTGAGTGTTATGATTTACATGTCTTCGAGTAGGCTTTTTCCTCCACCTCAAATGGACTCTGTGGTTACGTAAATGCTTTTCTTAAATAACCACACTATCGTTATTGCAGCCATCACATCATATCCAAAAAAACTGCCATTTCATATTAGCTTAGCATCCAAAGTGGCTTTTTAGAATTTATTCGATCTGTGTCATCAGTGTTTGTGGCGGCCATTTTGTTGACAAAGAAACCACGGAAACTGTCACTCTGTCAATGGACAAGCGAGGTAGCGTCGAGATTATCCATGATATTATCACTTTTTTTTTTTTAAACAGCGTGATGGTGTTGTGTAATACACGGCTGTTCTAACAACAGCAATAAGAACATCAGAGTTAGTTTTTATGCGATAAGATACTGACTGTCAGAAAACTTGAAGGGAAGGAGACAGGGTTGAGACTGTGCAGGAGAGGCTAGCTGGGATAAATAGGCTAAACTTTCAGCCAACTCCCCACAGAAAAGTCTGTTCCTATCATTTTACCACAGGTTTCACATATAATGCGTGTGCGGTGTTTATACGGCACAGAAGCAGGACGCGAGTGCTTTAAATATGCTGCGTTTGTATAATATCCAAACTTTGCAGTGCATAACTGATCCGCGGCTGTACCACAAACACCCCGGTACTCACTGTTTTTATTTGAACACATATCATTATTTCAACAACGTAAGCCAATTATTCCATGCATTACTTCTATATATTAAATTGATCAAGCAAATGGTCAAATATGTAACCATGTACTTATATTAAAATCACAAACATTTTAAATGAAAACTTAAAATTGACAAAACAATCGACTCTCATGCGTTTTCTTTTGTACTTACATTTTAGTACAACAAATCTTGCATGTCACAAAGCACTTGTTTTTCCACCTCCACGAATGAGACGAGTGTTGTTCATGTTGCCTTGTTGAGGTAAATTGTAGTTTGTACGTTATATGGATACTGTATGATCGAGATCGTTATAAATATCCGGATAGGTTACGGCTGACAATAAGGATGGATCTTAACTTAATGCTATTATTTGATTTTGATGTGGTTCCACACACCAATCAAGCTAATCAATCTATCTAAGCTATCAAGCCTAGTTATTAGTCAGTTATTGCAATTATAATAAGTATATCCAACCCGATCTCACGACCAAGTCGTACGAATTCGACGAATGATTAAAAAGTGACTAATTCGTAACAATTCATACGACCTCACTCGTACGAATTAATACGATTTTGCTAAATCGTACATATTTTACGAATTGGCCAATTCGTATGAATTCGTACGAATGACCTACCCCTTACCCCGCCCCTAAACCTAACCATCACATGGTTTTAGACAAATCGTACGAATTAGTACGAGTGAGGTCGTACGAATTAGTACGAATTAGCCACTTTTTAATCATGCGTCGAATTCGTACGAATTGGTCGTGAGATAGTGTTGGTATATCCTATTTACACATGGAACAGGACTGTAAAATAAAGTATACAGTTCTACCATATTTTTGTTTTATTTTAAGGGAAAAATAGTTTGATATTTTACCTAAATTATACTGTATTTTGTAGATAAAAGGAAAGTGTGCCTTCATCCAATATATATATATATATATATATATATATATATATATATATATGAAATGATGATCTGAGTTTCTGAAATATGTTTTGACAGATTTGAAGAGTGTACATTCATCTTCATTTGCCATGAGCCAGAGAGCGGATGAACTTTATATTTGTTTGGGATAGTTTTGATTGATTTCAGATCTGAAGCTTACATATAATCTGGTATTATTTAGGATTATTTTATTGTCCACAATCCACAAGGGTTAGAACAGTGACCTCAATGGGCCTGGGACATTGATTTTAGACTTTTAAACCTAGAATTATGAGTCGTTGATGCCAAAATGATACATTTCGTGGGGTTAGTAAGTACATGCAGAAATGTACCTTTGTGCATATGAACAACATCATTGGTTTCAATGATGAACATGTGTTGTGTGATGCTTGAATCAGTGCGCTCCTGCAGAATAGTCAAGGACCCCATGATGTCAGCTTAATAGCATGTTACATGTTTGATATAATAATATAGATTAAGTAAGATCAAAAGCAATTTTATATAGGTAATCATTTAATCTCTTAAATGCATTTATTCCTGTTACAGCAGCCTTATCAAAAGCTATTTGCTATTTTATTATCTAGCCAAGTTTGAGAGCAAGAGAAATTTGGAAAGCAGATTTCTTTTTCTTGCTTGCAATTGCCCCCACTTCTTTTTTTTTTTTTACTGTATGAACTCTGACTTGGCAGTGAGACAAAGATTACAAACCATATACTAACTCATCTTTACGTTTCAACGAGAGCGAAAAATTGAGCCGTATAAGCTCTTTGGACTGTATATATCCCACTGTACTTTCAGATCTGCAATTGGTCAAATAAGAATTGCTAAAACTTCAGAGGTTAAAACAAAATCTATATATCAGCTCCTTTTAGAACCATTTATTTTATTTCTTTTCAGCATCACTGTGCTTTTCACTTCTCCCTTTTTTTTTTGTTCAATTATGGATTTTATATGTACATTTCATATGGAGCTTGGGAACATTCATCTTAGCCCACTGGGCCCTTATTAGTGTAGTTGCTATGGAGGAGCGTGTTGCATGAATAATACACTTTATTCTTCCTCCTGGGGAGTTTGAGCGCTGGAGCAAGTAACTGAAGCGGACATTAGTAATGCCATTATGCAACTAAAGGTACGACCAAGTTCACCAGCCATTATTATGACCCCCTCCATCAAACACTCACATGCTAAAAGCCCTTTAAAAAAAAAAAAATGCCCTTCCTTTGGCCCGAGCACAAATTTGTAATTCGAGAAACAATGTTCATGCTATGCCTGTGGTAATTGTTAGCTTCAAACAGTTCATAATAATTTGAAGGGTTTAGATTAAACGTGGCCTTTTGAAAAGCTCAGTAAAACTCAGGATAAAGACATGTTCCGTAAGCAGGTTAACAGCACAGCGTTTATCATATGTTCTATGAGGAAAAAAAAAAAATGGCCGGAGAACTGCGGACACGTTAATCAGTCTTATGATACAAATTTACATGCATGCACGCATCCATCCATCTAATATAATCACCCTGTGATATAGTTTACCTGGATAAATACAGTGTACTTGCGTAAAACAAATGTATACTATATAGCAAATCTCATCTCAGCTGCATTGTTTATCTAATTGCAAAGTGTAACTACTGTATATTGTCAACCATTTCTTTGTACAGTATAAATTAGTAATAAACTGTACATATTTGTTTCCGGATACATACAGTATTCATCGCGTATAGGGTGATATTCTACAGTTATAGCATATCTCAACTGCTTGACTGCTTGTATCATCACAAATTGTTGTTAAAAAATTGACTTACCTGTGTAATTCATTTATTATGATATTCCTTCAAAAATGCAATTACGTCTTGCTAAAATATTACAAAATAAACACCCTAATCTGTCTATCCAAAGTAAACTGTTGCAGGAGTTTTCATTTGGCCATGTCTATTCTTATTAGCTCTCCATTCTTGGAGGGATGTGAGTTGACAGGAGAGACTGTTTTTCTCTGGCCAGACTGCTATCATGGTGACATTTCCATGACATTCCTGGATTCCTCTTACACCCTCACCCTCAATATCCGAAAGACTTTCCAAGGTAAGCTTGAACTTACCTTGAACTTACTCAAGAGATTTTGCTCCCTTGGTGGAGACCTGGACAGCCACTGATTAATATTTTGCCTCTGTTCTGTTTTTTACTCGAACTTGTAGTTGCATCCGTTCAGTTTAGTCAGCATGTCTTGTCATATCTTCAAGTGGTTGAACTCTGGAAATTAGAGAGAGGATAGACAGCTCTAAAAGCTTTTCTCTGCCAGTCATAGTTCTTAGTGGGAGAGGCGAGTGTACTGGGCAGGAAGGAGTGGAACTGGTAGGAGGCTGATACTGCACTCCGCGTAAAGAATGAAGGCAGAATTAGGTCACGTATGAGCTGTGTAAGCTCTTACCCTGCAAACTCCGAGAGCTGAACATCTCTTTTAATGTGCCTGCATAGGCATTAATGCGAAGGTGTGGTTATTCTGTGGTACAATGATTCTCGGTTAAGGACTCAGTGTTCTAAATTACCTGAACAGTACTGTGACATTGCTTCACTACTGAGTGCATATAAGATGTGCAACTCAAAGTTGGAAGACATATGCAAGATATATATATATATATATATATATATATATATATATATATATATATATATTATAAAGCCATATCAGGATTTTTCTAAATTTAGAATCAAAGAATTGGTTGTATTCGTGTGTGAATTTAAACTGAATTGGCCGCACCCAATAAACAATTTAATTGGAATTTGATTTGGAATGACAGGGAGAGGAATTTGCATAATGTCAATTTAACAAATTAATTGCAATCTGGGGAATGATCTATCCATCCATCCGTCTGTCTGTCTGTCTGTATTTGTATCTATCTATCTATCTATCTGTCCGTCCGTCCGTCCGCCCGTCTGTCCGTCCGTCCATCCATCCATCAATAAATAACTATCTGTCTGTCTGTATCCATATTGTTCTATCATTATGTTGATCTATCTATCAGTCTTTTTATCTATCCATCATTTAATCAATCTATATAAACCTTTACACCTCCAGGCTTTTAAACTTCTCAAACAAGCCAGCATGCAAAGTTTTTTTTTTTTTTTTGATAAAAATGTATATATATTTCTTTGAATTTTATTTACTTTCAGTTGTTCTTCCTTACTTTCAAATCCGACTAGCAATTATACATCCTCTCTCTCCAATCTTCCCGTTTGATATTTGGGGCTTGTATTGTTATAAAATAAATTAATAAAAGTGATCAAATAAATTCTCAATTAAATTCGGTATGGTGCACAACAGTGCAAATTAGATTGGGGTTGGAACATTATACTTAGGTTTGTGCTTCAAAAGAGTCATATTTAAATGTCACAAATTTGATTAGTTACCTATAAATAGTACAGGTTATTATATTTGTAATTGATTATACATTGCAAAGTTTTTTTTGTTTTAAAATGTTCAACCAAACTATCTCCTAGCTTAAATTAAAAAAAAAAAAAAAAAAAAAAATGCTATGGTTGATACAGCTATAGTGGGGGAAAAAAAAGCTCTCTGGAGTCCCGAGCCTCATAAGATACATACAGGTCATATGAACATGACCTCACTGTTGCTCTGCGCTGGTGCTTTGCTCAATTTGGCTTTACTGGAAGTCTGATTTGAGCTCCAGCTGCTCGCATGCTCACCACTCTAGCTCCCAAATGCTCGGTTCAATCTGCTCATGATAACTCAGACATGGAGGCTGTCTGAGCCCCTCTAACCTCCATCACCTTCACCCTGGAGAGCATTTGAGGGGACTCCAATTAAAACACCTACTTCCTCTGGATGTCAAGGTACATTTATCCAGTGGGCTATTTGTTTTATTTGATGCTCTATAGATGGTTGGGTGTGTAATTATCTTAGATGGATTGCTTTATTTAGTGACAGCTTTATTTGCATGAACAACACAGAAGTCAGATATAGGTGATCCAATCGATGGGTGAACGGTTTGTGCAGTAAAAACCTGCACAGGTTCAGCCTTCAACACATGCAATTAGCATAATCCAACCAAGTGATCACCATATCTCCATATTAATACGTTACAATTTCCATACCATCTCAGTGACATTACCCACAATCTGCATAAATGAATAAATTAGAGAGTGAAACACATTTGGGTTGCTTACCCGTCTCACTTCAATAAAGTTTGAGTTGATTCGTATAAGTGAGCAACTAAAATGAACTCTCTTTTGGGAATTTAGACAGAGGCGTCCATCAGAGAGTGATTAATTGTGCGGGAAACATCGGGCGCATTGCTGTGTTTAACCACCGCTGAGGATTTACTATTCTGCATTGGAGCCGGGCTCGTCTGATAGATTGGCTTCCATTGTGTCTTGTCAGAAAAAATCGGGATGCGTGAGCCAGCCAACATCAATTACTTTCCTGCCACAAGCACGAGCCTCCCAACAACGGCTGACATTCTTGTTGATCCCCCTGACTTGCACCACAAAAGGAAACAGCACAGAGGACAAAGCTTTGTTTCATTGGCCACAATGCCTGGCGATGTCTCTCAGGAACATGTGCAAATGGGGCATACGTCCCCCTCCTTCCTTTCTTTCGCTCCCGTTTCTCCTCTTCATACTGTCTCTCTCCATCCCTGTCTTGCTCTCCCTCTTCTTACTTCCATCTCTCTGGAGGTAGAGAGGGGGCTGTCACAAAGCTTTGTGCGGTTATAGATCGTCATGTCAGAATGCAGGCTTAGCTGTCACCCTCTCCTTCAGGATGCAGATGACTTTTAATAGAGTTCTGGCAAGGTTATTACATGATGTATCCCTCTAATTAGCTACTACTCTCATTATATCTTATAAGATACAGTGCTGGAATTCACAAATGTTGATAGGGTTACCTTCTGTGTCACATATCTTCTTTTAGTGACTTTTTTTTAAAAGTATGTTGTTGTCTAAGAACACTACTAACAAATTGTCCTGACTGCCTGCATGTATATATTTGAATGTACAAAGCAGCAGAAAAAAAAAAGTGATTTGCACTATACAATTGAAACGTTTTAAGTCTCTTATGCTCTGAAATAACTATTTTCTAAAATAACTATATTTTATAATGAAATTTATTCCAAAGGATGAATTTTCAGCTGCCACTACTCCAGTCTTTACGGTCATGTGATAATAAAATGTTATTTTACAGCATTATTTTCAAAATGTCTAGTATCGTATATGTTGAAAACGGTTGTGCTGGCTAATATTGTTGTTGAAATATATATCAAAATATATATATATATATATATATATATATATATATATATATATATATTTTTTTTTTTTTTTCAGGATATGTTGATTAATGGAAACTTAAAAAATAACAGCATAACATTACAAGTGTCTTTATGTCAATTTTGATCAATTTAGTTAATCCTTACTGATTAAAAGTATTCATTTCTTTAAAAAAAATTAAAATAAATAAAATAAAACACTGAACCCAAACTTTTGAATAGTGTAATATCCTTCGGTTTGCATGTACAATCAAATATTTTGTAGAGTGTCATCCAGATCTCTTCTGCTTAGGATCCTATTTATATGTATGCCTTTTGAACAATCTACATTTTGTCGGTCTTTGCACTTGAGAGCACATTGATCCTATATCTGTAATACATCTCTCTATTCCACCCATGCCCTATTGCAGAACTTGCGACTGATTTTTTGAAAGATTAAGCTGACTGCCCTGCAATTTCATCTACTTTTGACAGCATGCAACCCGATGCAGGCACTCTAATGTTTTAAACATCAGTATGGTATTGATAGGCCATGAAATATGGGTCCTCTGGGGGTTCTTATGAGCTTGACTTGCTTGCAAATGCAGGAATTGTGAAGACTAAAAGATTAGAAGCAACTTTGTTTTCACTTTTTTCTTAAAGGCGATACAATCAAAGTGGTTTTCCATTTAGAGTGGGGACACTCAAATCCTTAAGAAACCAATGAAGAATGGAAATCTCATCACTCGTTCCAGTCAAATGAAATCAATTCAAGTCACTTTTCACCACACAACAACACAATTAGCTTTACAAAAACTATTGCCCCAAGTGAGCAAAATAATCAATATTTGTTTTGACCATTTGACCACTTTCAGTGTTACCCTGTTGTTGTGTCACAGTCTGTCGTCCTCACCAGTGTGTCCCGTCATCTGCACCACACTTCCCCGGATCCTTTTGTTTCTACTCCCGGACTCACTCCCCAATCAGCCACCTGTTCCTCGTCCTGTCATCATCATTCTCACCTGTTTGCACCTCGTTTAGTTTGATTCCTGCTTGTATTTAGTTCTCCCTCTGTTAGTCAGTCTTTGTCGGTCAATGTTGATGTTACCCTGTGTTTGCTCCTGTTCATCTTTATCCTTGCCTGTTCCTTTTGTGAGTAAAAGTTATATTAATTGAATCTGGACTCAGCCTGTCCTTCTGCCTGCACCGCACCGTGACAGATTGACCGACCCAACAGCAACATGAACGCAGTGAGTTTTCCGGGGAGTCTCTACCTGATTCGGCGGCCCCGCTTGATTCTGGTTCCCCGAAAGCCTGCGTTCACCGTCAGCCCTGCAAAGCTCGAGCTCTCCTCTCCGCTGGTTCCGTCCAGCCCCGCCGAGCTCGAGCTCTCTTCTCCGCTGGTCCCGCCCAGCCTCGCCGAGCCCGAGCTCTCTCCTCCGCTGGTCCCGTCCAGCCTCGCCGAGCCCGAGCTCTCCTCTCCGCTGGTTCCGTCCAGCCTCTCCGAGCCCGAGCTCCCCTCTTCGCTGGTTCCGACCAGCCCCGTCCAGACCGTCCAGCCTGCCCCAGAGACCGTCCAGCCAGCGCCAGAGACCGTCCAGCCTGCCCCAGAGACCGTCCAGCCAGCGCCAGAGATTGTCCAGCCTGCCCCAGAGACCAGGATCCCAACCAGCCTCCCTCTCCCACCTCCTCCCGTCATGCATCCGTCAGCCCCTCCGTCTGCCAGCTCCCCTGACCCAGTCTGGTCGTTGGATCTCCGGCCTTCGCCTCACACCTCCTCCATCTGGACACTTCCTCGGCCCCCGGTCCCATTGGCTCCCCCGTGGCTCCTACCTCCCTCAGCTCCTCCTTGGCCCCTCAGTCCACCACCTCGGCCAGGCTCCTTCGACCCTCCGGATTCCCTGCGCTCCCTCGTCATCCTCCCTTCACCATTGGACTTCCTTCCCTTGGCTCCGCCCTGTCATGTCACCCCCCCGGTTCTGTCGGACTCCTCATTCCCTCCAGTCACCCATCGGCCCTCACTCCCTCTGACCTCACCGTGTCCCTCTGTGCCCCTGTCGTCACTTCCGTCACCTGAGCCTGCGGTGTCACCATGGTCCCTCGGTCCCTCCTCAGCACCATATGTCATCTGTCCCTCAGCTTCACCCTGGTCTCCTCTCCCATCTGCTCCATTTGCCAGCAGCCATATCACCCTGTATCCCAAGACTGGTTGCCCATTAAAGCTAAGCAGGGCTGAGCCTGGTTAGTACCTGGATGGGAGACCTTCTGAGAAAGACAGGTTGCTGCTGGAAGAGGTGTTGGTGTGGCCAGCAGGGGGTGCTCACCCTGTGGTCTGTGTGGGTCCTAACACCCCAGCAAAAGTGATGGGGACACTATGCTGTCAAAAAGAGCACCGTCCTTCGGATGAGACGTTAAACCGAGGTCCTGACTCTCTGTGGTCATAAAAAATCCCAGGATGTCTTTCGTAAGAGCAGGGGTGTAACCCCGGCATCCTGGCCAAATTTGCCCAGTAGCCTCTGTCCATCATGGCCTCCTAATCATCCCCATATACTCCAATTGGCTTCATCACGGTCTCCTCTCCACCAGTAAGCTGGTGTGTGGTGAGCGTTCTGGCGCACTATGGCTGCCGTCGCATCATCCAGGTGGATGCTGCACATTGGTGGTGGTTGAGGAGATCCCCCCTTCTATGTGAAGCGCTTTGAGTGTCCAGAAAAGCGCTATATAAATGTAACGAATTATTATTATTATTATTGCTCCGCCCCTGTCAGTCGGCCCCCTGGTGTCGTCAGCCCCAGTTCCATCGGCTCCACCAGGGGTCCTCCCTCCATCTGCTCCGCCCTGGCCACGCCCTCAGCCTGCTCCGCCCTGGCCACGCCCTCAGCCTGCTCCGCCCTGGCCACGCCCTCAGCCTGCTCCGCCATGGCCACGCCCTCAGCCTGCTCCGCCCTGGGGGGCTTCTCCCTCCTGACCACGCCCTCCACAGCCTCCAGGGCGCCCACCCAGGGAGTGATGTCACAGTCTGTCGTCCTCACCAGTGTGTCCCGTCATCTGCACCACACTTCCCCGGATCCTTTTGTTTCTACTCCCGGACTCACTCCCCAATCAGCCACCTGTTCCTCGTTCTGTCATCATCATTCTCACCTGTTTGCACCTCGTTTAGTTTGATTCCTGCTTGTATTTAGTTCTCCCTCTGTCAGTCAGTCTTTGTCGGTCAATGTTGATGTTACCCTGTGTTTGCTCCTGTTCATCTTTATCCTTGCCTGTTCCTTTTGTGAGTAAAAGTTATATTAATTGAATCTGTCCTTCTGCCTGCACCGCACCGTGACATGTTGCAAATTGTATAAATCAATTGAGTTTTTATTTGGAATTTTAAGATTAAGAAATGTATTCTTTTATTAAGCAAGGGCACATAAAATAAATTTATAATGGTAAGATTTCTTATACATGCTGTTATTTGATCAAATAAGTGTAATACACAAAACAGTATTGATAATAATAAAAGAATGCTCAATGATTCTTGAGCAGTAAATCAGCCTATTAGAATAATTTCTGAAGGATCATGTGACACTGAAGTAATGAATGCTGAAAATTCAACTTGGCGTGATCAGGAATAAATTATCACATGAATAAATTGTATCTTAAAATGAATTAAATAGTTATTTTAAATTATGGTATTATTTATTAATGTTTGTACTGTATTTGTTATCTACTTTTTATTTGCTGTATTCAAAATAAATGCAAACTGAGTGAGGAAGAAACATCTTTCAAAATCATTTAAAATTCTTACTGACCCCTGACATTCCCATAGAAATAAATACATATTACAAACAATAAATAGTTTATATTGAGGAAAATAAAATAATTTGTATTTGTTTTCATGCAATTTGTACAGAAACGTATACCAATTATCTACTTTTTATATATTTTTGGTTTATTGCTGGAATCATTACTTTACTTTCAAGTTCACCCTGGAGATTACTTAAAAAATAATAATAATAAGTACTGGTATCTGATTCCAAAAAGTCTGTAAATCACCTTATAAAGCGGTTAGTTCCAATACTTGATTCTGATTGGTCAATATCTGTGCTTTATTCATGATAAAATCCGACTATGACCGCTTCACCCAACGGTTCTATTTATCACTGCACAACACTGCGTTTCCTATGTTATTTTTATTTGAGCTTTCATGCATATTACACATTGGAATGTTGTTGCTTTTGCATGGTCAGGGACTATTTTTTCTAGCGGAAAGAAAGCTTTTAGTGATTTTACTTCATGAAAGTTGCACTAATACACACACACACACACACACACACACACATATATATATATATATTTTTTTTTTACTTTAATATTTTTATTGTGTGGTAACCGTTTTATAAAATTAATACGGTAGGCTACTTGAGGCGCTGTATCGTGAGCGGCTGAAGGGGTTGCAGGCACTCTACTTCACATCGTGCCTAACAACGCCCTTCAGCCGTTGCTTATTTACAATACAGCACAGCCTCTCGTACCTTATTGCTGACTCATATTTTACAGCGTAAAAGAGGGAAACCAAACTCAAGTGGAATCAGAATAATCTGGGAAGACAATGCTCCTGCCAAGGCACATTACATTAAATGTACATATGCAACATATTGCAGTATATACGTACCTAATATATGTCACATGTCATACTTTTAATGAATCCATCATTCTCTTATAACATCATAAAAGTGACATCTGGTCAAATAGCATTGCTCTATAACCTCACCTTGACCTTTTCACATACTGTGAAATTTTTGCTCCAATTTAACTCTTTCATTGATTTTTTTGTGAGTGAGTGAAATGCCAGATCTCTCTCTCTCTCTCTCTCTCTCTCTCTCTCTCTCTCTATCTCTCTCTCTCTCTCTCTCTCTCTCTCTCTCTCTCTCTCTCTCTCTCTCTCTCTCTCTCTCTCTCTGTCTCTCTCTCCTCGACACAGGGGTAATGCAGTGCCCATGATATCCTTTATCCCTCAAGCACTTGAGATGCAAAAGCTTACACTGCAAGCAATGTTTTAAACTGCTGATGTCTGTTTCTAACCCATCTGTTAGCCCATTAAAAAAAAAAAAAAAACCCTTCTTATTTATTTGTGTCTATTTTACAGGACTCTGCCATCCAAACCCTTGTCACAATGGAGGCATCTGTGAAATCAGTGAAACGTTCAGGGGCGACACATTCATTGGATACGTCTGCAAGTGCCCATCAGGCTTTAATGGAATCCATTGCCAACACAGTAAGTTCATACATTTACTTATACCACGCGGGGCAGGTGGGTTGTTGTTGTTCGAAGAGTACAGTTGCTGCATTCAGTTGTTAAGTTGTGCTCCACTTCTTTTGAACACATCTGATGTAAACATGCCCAATTCCCTATCAAAAGCTAGTCTCTATGCTGCGTTCATATGATATGGGAGAACACCTTTATTTGACCGATTGTGAAGCGTGTTTGCCAAGAGGAACATCTTGCAGATACCACAGATGTGATAAAAAGTAACAAAATAGCAATAGAAAGGGAAATAAATAAATAAATAAATAAATAAGGTCTTAACCAGATATAGTTATCTGACAAAACCTTGACTTAGTGGCAGAGGTATTGGTTTGGCAATGATCTTTAAGAACAATTATAAAGTGTCTAAATTATGACGCTCTTGATGTTCTTGAATGTCTATCACTTAAACTTGCTAGTCCCGCTCCACTTTTGATTTTGTTAATTTATAGACCCCCTAGATATAATACAAACTTTTACTCTGACCTGACTGAACTTTCACTCACTCTCGCCTGTGCCCGGCATGATAGAATCATGATGCTGAGTGACTTTAATATACTTGTTGATTCTGATTGTACTGCTGCAAAAGATTTCATGGCTGTTCTGGACTATTTTGAAGTATTTCAGCATATTGATTTCCCCACACATTCTCACTGTCATACTCTCGATTTGCTTTGTACTGTTGGTATTGAAAATGTGCATGCTCAGGGTCGTTATTTGGGTATCTCTGATCATAAACTAATTGCCTTTGACTTCTCACTTCCCCTTGAAAGAAACAAAAACAAAAACTACCACATCTTACCGTAACCTGAGATCTGTAACTGTTGACAATTTCTCTGCTGCTATTGCTGTTTCTGCGCTTCCTACCTCGCTCAATTTCCTGAGTCCTGATGAGATAGTTTCACCCTATCATGATGAATCTATTTGTAATGTTTTGAATGAACTTACTCCGTTAATAATGAGAACGGTCCCATCTACCCATTCCTCTCCTCAGTTTACCCCTAAGTTTAGAGTTTTGAAAACAAAATGAAGGCATCTTGAATGACTTTACAAAAAATCTTCCATTCTTGTCCATTTCATGACCTTTTCATATTCAGTAGTCAATTATAAAGAAGCACTTAACATTGCATGCTCTGACTATCTTTCTACTGTTATCAACAAAGCCAAGTGCAGAACTCTTTTCTCAGAGATAAACAAACTGGTCAAACCATCCTCTGTAGCTATTACTGGACCCGTTGATCTCTGTGAAAGTTTTCAGTCCTTTTTCTTGCAAATATATATTTTTCTCCAACTGCAACCTCCTATTCAACCCCATCTTTGACAGGCTGTCCGCTTGACACATTTTTTACTCACAAATCTGTGGTTGAAAAACTTATCATCAAATCACATTCTTCCTCCTGCACACTTTATCCTATTTCAACATACCTTCTAAAAACTCCTTTGCCATCACTTATTCAACCAATTACTCATATTATAAACTTATCTCTTGCCACACCGCATGATCTGAATGTAACGGCCATCACTCCAATTCCAATGAAATCCGGCCTCAACAATGTCAAACCTCCCTTTCCTTAAATGATCTCCTCCTGGCTTCTGATTCTGGTGCCCATAATATTCTGGTTCTTCTTGATCTCAGTGCAGATTTTGACATTGTATGCTAGCATGATGGAAAGAAATTTGTTAAGATAGCTGAGAATCGATCCCGTACCGTCACTATTTCTCATTGTGTTCCTCAAGGTTCTGTACTTGGTCCTCCTTTATTTCTGTCACTTGGTCAGATCATCAGAAGGCATGGTCTCAATTTTCATAGTTACGCTGATGATATTAAAATTTGTTTCACGGTTAAACCCAACTCACTTTGTCCAACCACTTCTGTTTTCTTTTGCCTTCAGGAACTTAAAACATGGATGTATGATAACTTACTATAGCTTAATGCTGCTTAATGCGAGTCTGGAGTTCGAGTTCGGCCGGGTCCGAGTCTTTCGTTCTTCCTGTCAGTCCCATAGAGGCTATGCTGTCAGTACCAGAAAAAAGAATGATTAATTCATTTTCTTCGAGTCTTCGGGTTTGAGTCCTTCGTTCTTTTGTCACATGACCGCAGGTATCTCGCATCAAATACAACATTAGATTTATATTATTGACCGCATCTGAATGTATATTGTTTTATATTTAGGCATTAAAATACAAAATGTATGCAATAAACATAATCTGAAAAATAAAAGTTCTTATTATTGTCCCTGTCTGTCTCTTATCTACAGTATATTGTGCATCTGTGGTGTGTTTTATTATATAGTGTACATTAATTAACTACTATTGTATTAAACATTACGTGCTTGTTTGTAAAAAGTTTGTTAATTAGTAGGCTATTCAATACTGTGACAAAAGAACGAAGGACTCAAACCCGGAGACTCGAAAAAATGAACTAATATGGTGTTATTAAGCTATCTGAAATATTAAAACATTGAAAACAATTAGAAGAACATCAAGTCATAGCTGAAAGATTTTCAATAAATTGCTTCTATG
Source organism: Pimephales promelas (assembly GCF_988280905.1). Lineage (NCBI taxonomy): Eukaryota > Metazoa > Chordata > Actinopteri > Cypriniformes > Leuciscidae > Pimephales > Pimephales promelas. Next base: position 23,408,757 of record NC_142772.1, read on the forward strand.
ATGAAGAATCAGATGTTTTGAGTTATTCAATGCACCTTCTAAATTGATTTAATTGCTTTTTTCAAGTTTGGGCAGACATTGAGGCAAATAAACCCTGATAACTTTACACTGTAGGTGGAAGGGCTTTTAGTGTTGTTGGCCCCAAGCTGTGGAATAAGTTGCCATCTGATCTTCGTGCCACCCACTAACCTACAGACATTCAAATCTAAGCTTAATACTCATATATTCACCATGCTCAGTAAATAACTGTTTTTCATTCTATCTATCTTTCCTCCATTTTTTCACTTCTTTGTTACATGCTTTCTCGATCAAAATGTATGTTTTATTTGCCTATCTATTCATTATTGTTGTCTCCATCTGCTTAATTGTTATAGCTAGCAGATTGCCTGTCTCTTGCCTGTCAACTGTTAGTATTATTTTGTAAAGCGACCTTGGGTTCTTGAAAGGCACAATAACAAATAAACGTATTATTATAATTATTATTATTTCCCCTGAACACGACACACTTCCATGGGCCACTAAGAATATGTGCACCGGAGCCTTGGGCCCAACGACCTTCCCCATCACTCATCACCAACCCTCCAAAATTCTTGATGTGTCGTGTCGTATTGTGCCTTGGCTTGTCATGGACCAGAAACATGTCAGACTACATGTTGCTTCCCGACCAGTCATCAATTGCTGTCTTTAATGACATATTTGATGTCATTGAGAAGGCAGAACTACTAAATGACTTCCGGAAACAAGAGAGTAAACAAACTATTGCTACCAAAGCAGCATGTTAGCTTAATGCTAATTCCAGTACTCACCGGTGAAGCACCTCAACTAGTTCGCCAGCATTCATCTTCTTAACTCTGTCGTGATACTCCCTCAAGAAAACATTATAGTTGCATTAGTATTGCTGCAATAGTTTTGTTTCAAACCTTTCCGCCATTGGATATTCCACCCGGCAGCACAAATACCATCATCTCTTTTTCATTTCGTCGTATTTGAAAGCTGTGTACGGAAGAGCTTCTGTGCTCCTATTGTTCAACATCACTGATGTGACGGAACCTTTCATGGACTACCAGAAAAAAAAAAAAAAGAAATATGTTATTTTATTAGATGTCAAAAACGAATCTAATTCTTATGTTCCATTCTGCTTGTGATTTCATATTTAGTTTTCGAGTCAAATTATTTAAGATTAAGGAAAAAACACATGCCTTGTATTTAAATACTTAAGCGAAAAGCAGTATTTGAAAAGAGTATATATGTCAGAACTCACATTATTCAGAAAAAAGTTATGGATGGATGACATACTACTTCCTTTGAGATTCTGAAATGTGTATTAACTGGGCACTTCACTATCCCATGAGGCCATGTGAGATGAGATGTTACTTTCAGACAGTTAATGTTTGCGATTGCATATGCAGAAAGGGATATTTCCTCTTACTATTAAACAGTATTTCATTGGTAATGTCATCAACAAATTTACTTTCATTTAAGCATTTTATTTTTCATTTTATTTTACAGGCCTGACGTCATTTATGTTTGTATTTACATCCACTCAAATACAAGTGCACACACATTTCTTTTTGCTGTGATCACGGCAAACAAAGACAGATGTTATTGCCTGATTTATTTTCAGTTGTGTTCTTTCTTTTTTTTTTCTCCTCTGCTGAACATATGGTCAGAAGCTGTCTGATCTTTTGGCACTCCAGCGAGAAAAAGGCAGAAAAATCAACATTTACTCTTGCATATTAAGTGTCTATGATTGTGTGGATACAAGCTGGAGGACAAACCAGAGATGAAAAGGGATTTGAATATAAGCTCCTTAACTGCTCTACTGATGTAACTCATAGTGACTCTGTCTTGCTCCTTAATCTTAAAATCATCTCAGTAATAATTGTTTAATCCAGGGGTTCCTTTCTATTGTCTATTGATATTGCGATTTTTCATGGGGTCCACACAATTTGTGGAAACTATTTAATGCTGTGTTGCCTGTGTGTCATTGAGATACTATTATTTATTTATTTCTGTTTTTCTGAAATTTTTTAAATGTTTATATATATATATAAACATTTAAAAAAAAAAAAAAAACATGACTACTGTAGCTAGTTGATTTCTCCAACGATGCATCATACTATCGTAGTGAAGCGGCGAAATACGTAGTTGTACGGGAAATGCACCCCTGGGCAGCTGCCCATGTCACCCGTGCCTAAATCCGCCCTGACCCCTAAGTAGTCATTTATAAATTGAGCAAAATGTTCCATGTCAATTGCTCCGACAAGATTCGCCAATCACGGTGCATTTAAAGCATTAGCCACTGACCGAGCCCTCTCACTATCATCCATATCCATTACAAAATAGGTATACATCAATTAAATATTGAATTAAAAGATTGAAAATGAGAAATGTCTGCCGTGTTTATACCTTTCGTGTATCCAGAGCATGCCTCCATGAGACCACAAGTCCACAATACGCCACAGAGCGGGGTGTTTTTATAGAAACACGGTATTGCGATTGTGGCACATTGTGACTCATGCCATAGAGAATTCGCTATATTCACAAAGTTGGAATTACAACAATCATCAAGAAACAAGCAGAGATAACAGCATTTTATTATGGATTATTAAAACAAAGGGAATTTTAAAGACGGTAAACCTTTTAGAAAACATATAAAGACAATTTTAGATGTAAATAATTATGTTGACTAATTATTCTAGTATTAAAATTATATTTTTGTATATAAATGATATATTGTATTAGAACTGGAATAGAGTAGGATGCAAGCATACTGTAGGTGAAGGCTGCTGTTGGACGAGATTCATGATAGTGGCAGATGGGGCATAGGTGAGGAGATTACGATGGCCAAGGGTGCATTTGGGCAGGAGCTAGTAAACACTGCAATTGGTGTCCAAAGATGTGGAAGGAGAAGAGGAGTAAAACAAAACAAAAAAAAAAAAGATTATTTTCCTAAGGAAAGGATTATAATAGTGGAAAGAGAAAACAGTAAACTATTTTGCATATAACCTGCAGGCTCTCCAATGCCAAGTTCTTCCATCAAAATCCAATAACAGTTTGTTTGACCAAACATGGTTGTTTGACATTTTAGTATAATTGAAGGATTGTTTAGATCAGTGACTCGTTTGTTTTATGTAAAGTTGTAGACACTTGAAATTCACCAGGTTTCGGTGTGTTTACAAGATGTCTCTTGAGCATAAACATTCTGCAGAAGACAAATATTTCTTTGAAAGAAGACCGTATGCCTTATCAAAGCCAAATTTGAAAGACTGTCATCAGCCTTGTGTGATTACCTTCAGTTAAGCTGAGTAAAGCTCTGCTCCATCAGTACGTTTGTTAAGTCTCAAAACAACTAAAGGTCTTTAAGGAGATCCAATTTCTCTTCCACTAGTTGCAATGGATTGGCACATATACAGTATCTAAAGACATAACCAAATCTAGTGTCTGGGTAATTCCTGCAATTAAATGATAAAAGGAAAGTGATAATAGAGCCCCAAGAATGACAGCTTAGTGGGCTTTGTTGCAGACATGAGTAGTCTTTGTAATTGCTGACAGGCTTAATAGAACTGATAAAATTGAGTCACTGGGATTTTATCAGCAAGAATAAATCCTGTTCTGAATGCTGGTCCTTTGTTACGAATGGAAATGACATTGGAGTCAGTGTGGAAATGAAAAAAAAAAAAGCACTTTCAGGGAAGCATGAAACATTAAAAGTAATCTATATTACCTCAGGTTAATTGGCAAATAACAAAATCCAAAATGTCTACAAAACTTGGCAACAATTCACATAACACAGTAGATATATAAGACAACACGGCAGGCAAAAACATTGTTCATTGTTGTTGCAAAAACAGTTTTTTTTTTGGAATAACTCAAATTTTGGGCTTGTTTTCTCCTTCAATATGCGTTCTTTCAAACCGATATAAAGATTTTTTTTGAAAATATGCATTAAGATGTTTATTTTATTATCTAGTGATGAAATGATTCTGTGTTGATACAAATCGTATGCGATGTCCTAAACTGCCTGGATAATCACACAACGTGTGCCGTGGTCTGTTAATGAAACGTCCGATTCGCGAACTAAAGACTCATTTGAGCCGATTCATTTTAATGAATGGATGAAACAACTGATCTGTCCAACACTGAACTCAAACAAAAACTGGAAACACTTTACAATAAGGTTCCATTTATTAAAGTCTAGTTAACTACATTAGTTAACATTCTATTAATATTAGTTTCTATGTGTATTTTTCTCCATGACAAAACCAGTCATTCTAAAATGATTCATTCTTTCCAAATAGAGCTATTCAGCATCTGGTGAAATTGTTTTTATATTCGCATCAGAAAGATATGGCGAAAATTTCGACCATATTTCGATTTTCTTTCTTTTTTTTTTTAAGACTATTGAAATTCATCTTGTGTGTAAACAAATTGAAAAAAAGAATTTTGCACCTGGTTTTATCATATGTTCAGATCTATCTACCGAAAATATATGCAAAATCACACGTATTTAATTAGATAATGCATAATTTGCAAAAACTTGTAATTTCAAATAATTTCAAAAACGTATAATATATATATATATATATATATATATATATATATATATATATATATATATATATTAATTTTATTATCTATTTTAAAGAAACAAAACAAAAATATTGACTTTTGAGTATTTGAATGAAATATAAAGAAAAATTCAAGATTTTGCTTACTTTCTGCAGATGAACTTGGGAAATGTGTTCTAAGGAGTTTCATTTTACTTTAATTTAGATTTTGTTTTTAATAAATTAGAACAAATATTTGTTTAGGGTAATTCATTTGTGTGTTGATCTATAGATGATCTATCGTTGTAGCAAAATTATACTCAATCATATTCAATTTAGCAAAATCATCACAAATAAACTAAACCATCACAGGAACATTCACAATTCTTAGTTCAACATTATGCTTTTCCCTGTAATCCATCCTAAACATGTTCTGTTCGTGCCTAGAATGATCTTGTTATAACAATCAACTTTTAGCTAATGTGATTTCATTTTACAGCATGTTACTGGTATATCAGGCCACATATAAAGACATGACTCATTTTAACTGTGAGCATTAAGAACAATTTCACAGCTTTGTCCATTATCTTTAGCATTGCCATCCAATATTACCTTGCTATCTAGAGCATTCAGGGTCAACAGTAAGGGTCAAAGAAGATAATAATCCCTGTTTCATAAGCATTGTTATGGATTGAAATGTTGAGGTCAGATTCAATTACTGGATGGTACCTACAATATTTATTGTCAGTCGGGCATTATCACAAAATATATCCTAATGGGGTTTATTAAACCTCTAAGCAGAGAAGTTGTGTGTTACAGTGATAAAATCTTGTACAAGGTGTACTATTTGTCTCAGTGGGAGGCAGATTAACTTTACAGATAATGACGGGCTGTATCTACACTATCACGTTCATTACAAGGCTTGCCAAATAAATAAATGGCCAAGAAATATTGATTTAAATTGTTTAAATTATTTGCACTGTCATTATACAAAATATATTTGACCACAAAAGACAGTGATTGACCAATCAAGATTAATTATTCCGGGGAAACGTATAAGCAGCATGTTTGGATGAATTAATGAATTACTCTTGAATAGCTGTAATACTGCTCACGGATGTAGAAATTTCATTCTGTACCTCACAGCTCACCAACAAATTAAACATTTTGTCATCATTTATTCACCCTCATGATGTTCATATAAAACTAGTCACCTAAAGGGCCTTAACTATGTATTGGAGGGTTATATTAATAATTTTATTGTTGAGAAGGTCGATGAAAAGCTTCAGCTCCAGGCAAAAAATGTACAGGTCACAGTGTAAACGTGATAAACCGCATATCGTTGCCATCACCATTTTGTGTCACAGTATTTACATGAATCATTCAGCACAACATAGTTAACATTTGTTATCTCGGTTATTTACAGAGAAGTTAATGAAGCATAATGTAGGCTACAACGCAGCTAGAAGCTAATGTTAACGTTTTCTAATGTTAGTCTAACGTTAGACTAACGTTACGTTAGAGATTTTAAAGATAACATTTAAATACTTTGTTGACTTAACTTAGAACAGATGTAGACAATCTTATTTAATTTATCCACGTTTAGTTGGTTTTGTGGTCTACTGCATAACTTAATCCAGAGCAGACACTTATCTTGGTTGAGATGTAGTTTGGGACAGGGTAAAAAAATACACACCATCGCCCAGCCTCTCGTGAACCTGATGTCGGAGCTGCATGTACCCCATGCACACCGTTTGACCATTTTAAACTTAAAATGACAAGAAAAAACGAATGACAAACTGATTAACTGCAATGCATTCCAATGGACGTGGAGGCAGAGAATGTCCGAGTGTATTGGGTTAGCTGGATACAGTGATTGGCTCATCGCGTTTGAGGGTGTGGCTTAGCCATAGGTCAGTTGGGCCCAATGCTGTTTTGTAAGTATATATTTTTTTATGTTCCACAGGTTTGGAACGACATGAGGGTAAGCAAATTGTGACTGCATTTTCATGCTAGAAAATGCTTTTTCATCTTTAACAGTATTTAACATTTTGTCAGATTGTAACCGAGGCTAGCTAGTAAGGGCTGTGTGAGTAAAGCACACTAGACACTAGAGACTGTTAGTGTGCCCATCTCCCTTGCCGGAGACGTTGGTGTGAATCACACTCGGAGCGGTGCGAGTAGGACCAGTGGAGTTATGTTGGTGCCGTGACCCGTATGGGGATGAGAGTAATGGAGGCCAGATATTGGAGGGGTCATATAATGCCATTTTTTTACAAGTTAATATGAATGTTTAGGGTCTAAATGAAAACTTTGTAATATACTTTTATTAAAAATTCTCATTAGTATTTTAATAAAACACCATTTTACCTGTTCAAAATCAGCTCCTGTTTTCAGCACTCCGTTTCAGTGCATATGCCTTTAAATAATAAACCCCGCCCCTCTGTTCTGCGGGTGTGAATGCACGTGGAGTGTTGCCTTGACAACAGTTGAAGGTTTTGGAGAGAGAATGGCAGCGGGAGTCTCTGAGGACACATCTGTGCAACCGTATCAGTTTGAGCTGGAGTCGCACTGCAAAGAAGTTCGACAATCAAGGCTCGAGGACGTTTCTGAATGGTTGGTTAACGTTATGTTACTTTGATCTATCTTTGTCACTATGCACTGGCAGAGTAGAGTAGTGAGATGCGAACGCTGTGTTTACTGATGTAAACAGTTCATTGACAGATTGACATTATAACTAATGGTCATGAAAAACTTTTTTCCCCTGATTTGTAAAGATTAATATAAAGATTAATAAAACTTAAGGTGCAGAGGGAACATTAATAGTTGGTACCGATTATTTTTTTTTCAGCTGCAAGCTTCTTGGCAAAACCAGCTTTATACTGATCCTCGTTTATAAAGCAGTCTGGTGAGAAATGATTCGCGCAAACACTATTGACGTTGATCATAGGGAATATTCCCTTCGTAAACAAAACTCAGCCACGGCGTCTTCAGCTGTTCAAATTTAGGAACATCAGAATGATTTCTGTGTTTGTTATTGCACCCAAGAACAGAACAACACAATCGCTTAGACGCCATTCTGCTCCAGTGTATCAACAATGACGGACTATAGCCTATGATGACAGTTCGCTCAGGGCGGGTCTGTGTTGAAACACTGCTTTCAATCAACAACCTCGGGAGGGGCGTGCGACCGTATGACGTCACACGGTCAAACGGCTCGATTTGAGGCTGGGGAAAACGTATAAGGAGATAAAAACAAAACCACTAGATGGATTTTTATCATTTAATGATGGTTGTGTATAGGCACTGACAACACACATTGCAGAACAATAACTTGTAAAAGTGCATGTACTGTACCGTTATATGACCCCTTTAAGACCTGTGTGAGTAAACCTCACTCCCCTGGCCTCAAAAGGCACACTAGTGCTAAAGGCTGCAGTCTTTAGCGTCCTTGTTAACGTGTCCGCCTCCCATGCCGGTTTGAATCAAGTGGTGTGAGTAGAACCAGAGGAGTTACATATACATTATTATATACATTCATATACTGTACATTCAAACATTCAGAATAATTTATTTTTATTTATCAGTTCTGAATTCGGTAACACTTTTCACTTGGATAGTGTCTTGTTTCTCTGAAATCCCTGGGATGATGAGACCCACTGGTGGTTAGCTCTATTATCATAATCATTATTATTGGTGAAATCCAGCTTGAATCTCTGCTGTGTTGTCATTACTGGAATGATGGGCTGCCATGCTCCCACTGTGTCAATGGGCAGATTGGCAGGCCAACCGGGGATGGAGAGCGAATGGCCAATTATTATAATGGCATGTCTCGACAAGCTATTGGCAGGCAGAGAAGCATGTGGATATTGTCAGACTGGAAAAGGAAGAGAGGGGAATCAGTACATTTTGTATTATTACTGGTATTGGTTAAAATGCTAATAAGCCCCCAAATCATGTCTTTGAACTAAAAGCCTTTGATGTGATATGACACGGAGTGCATTGTTCATGTCATCATTGAAAGCTCTTTGTATACAAATTGAGATTACTTTCCACCAGCCAGTTGTCATTCTCACTCATGCAAGCCTAAACTGTTCTCCTGAACGCCACTGTTTTGAACAGTAATGTCATGATAAACACAATTAATATTATTCTATTCATCTGAGTGCTATTAACCAGGCAAGATTCTTGTGACAAGTTCCCATTTTTTTATATATATATTTTTTTCTTTAGGTTGAAAGAAAAAAAAAAAAAAAAAAAAAAACAACAACATGTAGTGTTGCGCAGCTGGTTAACACACGCACGCACACAACACACACAGAGAGACATATTTAAAATGAATAAATAGCTTTAATCATCATATGCATGTTTAGGATGGGTAAGGTTAGGTAACTAGTTTTAGTACATTTGCACAATGCAAACTGAAGTGATTTACACGTACATGAAAAAAGTGAAGAAAAACAGAAGGTCAGTTTTTAAATAATTTAAGAATATAAACAATTATGAAATAAGAAAACAAAAAAACGAAATTAAGAAAAAATATGGAAAAGGATGTAAAATAGATTTTAGTCTGAGCTTAAATGCAGATATACTGTTAAGACACTGTGTATTTTTATTATTAATTTGTTTCTTAACATGAATGACCATAAACTAAATTTTCTGGTCTCCATTGTTATGCATTATTCAATTAATGATCCACTTTGTTCTGTTTCTGTCAAGGTTATTAAAGCTGAAGAGTTTATGCAGAACAGTACGTTCAGTTTGTCTTCATCATAATGATTGAAGATGTGTTTTCCAAAAGTTCATCAAATCCAATACAGGCCATGTCTGTTGAATAAATCACATGGTCTGACCAAAGGCCAAAAATATATTTTAAGAAGTGCATATAAGCAGAGATAATAAAGCATGGTTAAAAAGCTCAAGCAGGAGCATCTTGAGTGGGCTGGATTACACTTAGGTTAAAACTCAAAAGACAGCAGCACTTTTATATCCGAGCAAGAAATCTTCTGGGTGATTTAATTTGTACTTTGATCAATATGCAATCTTTGGCTTCTTGCGAAATATTCCAGCTGTTACAGCGATTGATTTGGATTGAGGGAACATGTGCAAGTTATTTGGACCTGATCTGTATTTGATTAAATATTGACAGACACTTGTGTGACTTGTTTTTTTGGCTGCCTGGTGGGTTATATAAAAGAAAATATGGCAGTCTCTCCATAGAGAATATTCATGAAATACGTAATTATGCAGTTTGCAGATGATGTGGAGATAAAAACCAAATCATGTCTTCTCTCGGTCTCAGTAGCATTAAAAAAAATCTTGGCTAATTCTACACAAATACAAACAAGTTTTGGAAATACATGCTGTAAGCTCATCGTTTTAAGGTGTAAGTTAAGCAGATGCAAGCAGCATTGTAGCTCTCTTCATTTAATCTTGTCATCCTTTTATAATGACATAATTTGAGGTGATATTATAATTATACTGTGCCATATGCATTACTGTTGGTTTTCTGAGCCACATCTGCCAGAATATGTGAAAATGTTTACTTGGATCCACATTTCAATTGCTCGTGACTGAGAGCATACAGAGTGGAGATGTGCAGGCATGTCGGTGAGAGTTTGTCCTCACAGAGCTCTCAGCTCAGCCTCCACCTCCTCACCTGCTCAGAGATCGACACAAACTGCTCCCTCTGCTCCGGTAATAAATAGGATCATGCCTGTAGGCACCACTCTGAGGGACAGAGAGAGAAGGGGGGTGTGGGTGTGCGTGTCTGTCTGTGTCACTGTAGTTTGTTAAGAAAATCCAAAGGGTACCATTTATTACCAGACTTTCTTTAAATGTGAAAGTTTATTTTTTTTTTCAATGTTTACATGTTTTCTCCTATCTCCCATCTATAATAAGCAGAGAAAATTATAATACTATTAATAAGTTTTAGAGTAATTGGACGGAATTTTCCTTAATTTGTTGTTTTAAAGCCATGAGCCTGCATTCCTTGTGAAACTGTACAATACCCATGATCCTGCAAAACAATCTCCATTGTGCAGAACTGCGTTAAAAAGAGATATGTCTAAATCTATATTTTGCAACAAGCGTGAAATATTGTTTCTGTATTTAATCGACATCTTAGTTTCAATATTTCATATTTCTCCATCATGTTTTATTTGATGATATATTCTGCACTGCGTCATGGGATTCTCTCCCTCATTCTTTTATTTCTGTCTTTTTGACGATTTTTTAAACATATTTTCCATCTTTTTTTTTTTCTCTCTCTTTTTTTTTTACCCCTGAGGGAAAAAAATAATATATTATAAATTAATATTCCACATAAGCATTTGGATTCTGATATCTGATAGCTCCTGATTGAACACTTAAATATATTTTGGGAACCTAATATTGTCATAATCCTGTTCTGTCAAAATCAAGTTTCTGTCATGTCTGTATTAGTTCTCGTTAGACACTATGGTTTCTAATTAGTTAATCGTTGTCCAGCTGTTCCTGTTTAGTGTCTGTATTTATACTCTTTTTTTCGGTTAAGTCCCTTGTCGGTTATTGTTGGTGTGGAACGTGAATGTGAGTGTTCTTCCTGAGATTGTTATGTGTATTTCATCATCTCCTTCGTTATGGGCTTTCTACAGCCATATCCGGGACAAATGTATTGCAACTGACTAATTGCCAAATTAAAGAATGTTTTAGACTTGAATAAAATCAGTTAGAGGGATTACGTCATGAAGAGTTACCAAACAGAACATTTTATAGTGAACTTTATTCAACCTTCCAAAAAAATGTTTGGTTGGTATTAATTGAGGCTTTGCAAATTAAAAACAGCACATGAGTGTTAGTCATTCTGCCAGAGGTCTGTTTTTGTAGTTATTTATTTATTTATTTATTGGCAGGGAATTTCCATTAGCTAGGAAATGAATTAGTGCAATGTATAATGATAACAATAGGGTCGATTGATTTATAGGCTTTTTCAAGGCTTGAATTGGTATTGTGCTAACCTTATTGCCAAAATGGTTTGCCAATTTCTTGTTCACAGCACCTATTCTTATAATTCTTATAATTAATTCCTCAATCTTATAATTAAGAAACTTTGAAGCCTTTATCCTTGACATCATTTTCTCCCACGTAATACACTGAGACCTTTGGTTGAAGTGCCTATATGCTGAAACTCTTAAGAAATTGCTTTTAAATTTAAGATTTGGACTCAACGCTGTAGAAGTGTTTCATGATTAAAGAGCTCCTATCATAGTATTTGAAATATTCCTATTTTTGTTTTGGGAGTTTCCAAAAACAGTTTAACGTGCATTTGCGTAAATGCGCAATGCGTAAACATGTTATTTGTCTTATAATATGCATTTATGTTTACCTGATTTGCTCAACAACTCCCAAAAGATTCGTTCGACGATTCATTTTCCCAAACACCTCCTTTGAGTGACGCGAATCTGCAGCTATTGGTCAAATGACCCAATCGTTATTGGTAAACCGTATGCAGAGATTGTTGAAAACGGAACACCCATCACCATTAATGGATTATAGCTTGTCAAGTGTTGAAAATTGAATTGAACAGTCATTTTCAAAAATACATGATAGGGGCTCTTTAATGCTCATTGCTTGAATCTTGTCATAATGTCATACTAACATAAGTACAGTTTTTGTTATTATTATTTAAACAGAAGTATGCCAACTAACCTTATTCTTGATCACCACAGCTATTAAGCTCTCTTACAATCTGGGTGGCCTTACCACAGACTAGAGCTCAATGATCCAGTACTTTGTGGAAGACCAACTCATATGGAGATTCAGATTATGATCCGATTCCTAAACCCACAGCCCACCCACATCACTACCCTCTAATACAATGGAAAACCAAGGAAAAAAACAACAACAAACAGTTAAACTCTTGACAGCGCTGTTGGGGATGAACCGCACCTTGTTTTATTTTTTATTTTTACCACACCAAATTTAATATATATGGTTTTTTTTTTTGTGTGTTCTGGACTTTGATCATACTGTGTACAATGTTTCAGGCCATATTCCCAGGAGCAACTGAGTTTTCATCATAGATTGTGGCTCCACATGCACGCGAGATGTGTGTAAATGAGTGCATTATCGGAAAAAAAAAAACATCATGCAATACACTCTTAGAAAAAAAGGGTTCATTGGGGTTCTATATATGAAGCATAGGGTTCTTTACTCAACTCGAAAGAACCTTTTATGCAAAAAAAGGTTCTATAATGACAAGAAAGAACCCTTTTGGCACAAAGGTTCTTTATAGGCTATTGTTCATTAATATATTACATTATTCTGCAACATTTTGTAGTTGTAGTTTATTAAACTGTTGTAGTAACATAATATCACATTTTAATCATGCTGATTTTTGGAGGAGAAAAACTGAAATGGCACTTTTCATGTGATATTGATAAACTACATAAAATGATATAAATATAAACATTTTGTGATCATTTGCATGCATTCATAAATACATTTTAGGGTCTTGATGTTTTTCAATACTATGAAATATTCAATCAGGATAGGACACAACAAATGGTAATGAGTGAACCCAAAATGTTCCATATAGAACCTTTTTCCTGGTTACAATGAACCCTAAAGGGTTCTTATTATTGAACCCTTAAAATGGGTTCTGTATAGGGGTTCCAAATACATAGTGCTGATAGAACCTTTGAAGGTTCTATATAAAACCTTTTCTTCTAAGAGTGTACTTTACTCACCGAATTTCAGCACAAACACCTCATTAAAAAGGGATATACATACGTTCTAGATTATTAACATCATAAAAACATTTTGACAAATTCTAAGAACAACATCTTACAGGTGACAAATAGCGTTCTCAGAGACATACGTTAAAAGTGTACAGATTCATAGTTAGTGTGTTCAGTGTAAACAAAACAACAACGTGTTGGAGGGTTTAACTTTAGCCCTACACACTAAAAAGAGAACCAAGTTAAACCCAATGTCACACATGCACACATTCTTAAAACACACATAAACACACTTCACATTAATGTGTGAAGATAACAATTATAATATTATTTATAATTTTCGTGTATGTGTGTGTTTATCTTTAATCCATTTAACTTGAATTTCGTTCTGTTTCCATCCCTTCATTTGATGTTTCTTGTTTGTTAATTTCTCTATGTGTGTGTACAGTATATTAAGTCTATGCATCTGGGGAAAGCAAACTATTCCCTTTCATCTCACTGGCATGCATTTACAGCATGTTTTTCTTCTTCTAACAGTGGCATGCTAAGCCATCCAAACTTGACCCCTTGTTTTATAACCATATGTTTGTTTTTGTCATTATCAGATCTTGTAGGCTGTTTTGGTGCTGGGTAATTTTGAATAATGAAATAAAAAATAAAGCATTTAGTTCACTACATTTTTCCCATCTAACTCTATGTTTGCATGGCTCTTCTGCAACTTTAAAATGTTCCGTATATTGGAATGAGAAGCATATTTTCTATCTTTTATCAGATGTTTTTACACCTATAAGACACTTTGAATAAAAGATGACGCTTTCCAGAGTATTCGCTCTTTCGGACGTTTTGGTGATGTGTGCTTAGTTGGAAAATACATTTAATATTATGCTTAATTACTGTTTTTAAACACAGAATCGAAAAACTTACAGTATATAAAGCACATTGTGTCCTTTATTATTCTATGGCCTGTGAAAGAAAAAATAAACAAGAGTAATTCATTATTCAGATATTTTTTCAATGTTTAAGTATAAAAAATATATATTTTTATTTTTTGGGAATGTTAAATGGAGTTGCTGTGAACGATCCCATGAGCGCCAGTTTATGTTTCTGCCCGTGGGTGCCCATACTCCATAATCAACTTTAAAGGGTAACTAAACCCCTGGTCAGAGCCTGACTCCACCCACTAGCAATATTTGAAAAATGCTGAAAAAATGGGCAGACCCCAGCGGGGCCAGGGGGCGTGCACCTGAGACCCGCCGTGAGTGACAGCTGCTGTCAGACTCTAAAATAGAGAGAGACTGGAGAGACGCAAGTAGCTGCCTTTGCAACAGAGCGGCCATTTGAAGTCGAGGACTTTTCTCCCTCACCTTCACCTGAAGTGGATGAGGGTGAATTGTATGTAGACAGGGCCAAATCCATTCGAGCCGCTGGCTCAAACTGCGGTCTTAATTCCCGCATCGCGACCGGCATCTGATGAGTTTTGTCGTCGAGTTGATCTCAATAGCGCGCGCTCTGTGGGCATATATTCATATTGATATTCTGCCGCTATGTGGGAAAAAATCCAGCAAAATGCGCCGGCTTGTTTGTCGACCCCAGAGGATTAACTTTATCCTAACCATAAATTGTGATTAAAATATCCATGATCACTCACATCAAGACGCCGCTGCGGTGGAGGAGTCCATGCAGGAGGAGCAGTGTTTGGCACTGCGTGTGGAGCTGTGTGGAGAAGCCCATGTCCACCTCTATTCCGTTACTATCCTGATCACTGTACTAAACACTGATAAATCTATGCTAACTTGAAGCTATCCTAACTGTACTATGCTACTAGCTGCACAAAATAATGTAAATTATCTATATAATGCTATGCTAAATAGATGCAACAATACTCTATCCTGATCGTTTTCAAAAATAATCTAAATAACTATATAAATGCTATGCTAACTAGATTCTAATATAGGCTATGCTATCCTGATCGTTTTCAATACTCATAAATCCAACTCCTGACTCGCTACAATAGTTTTGACGGAACCAGATGCTTTTATACCAGGGGCTGCCAAGGGCGTGGTGAGCTCGCACCACGGGCGTGACAGAGTGGCGTCTGAGAGTTCGCTACATCAGAAAGTACCCCTACTGCAGGAGCTTTCCGTTTAACCTGAAGAGGGCAGCACTCAGACGTTTTTACACCATATATTTGAAAATCAAAACACTTTATACTCAATTGTCAAAAAATGTACTCGGATCAATGAACAGCATTTATGAAGCTCCATTCTTACAGATCATTAACTAAAAAAAGTTGTTTTGGTGTTTAGTTACCCTTTAAAGGGATACTCCACTTTTTTTTGGAAATAGGCTCATTTTACAACTCCCGCAGAGTTAAACAGTTGAGTTTTACCGTTTTCAAATCCATTCAGTCGATTTTCTGATATTTAGAAGAATATCAGTAACCAGACAGATTCTGGTCTCATTGACTTATAGTATATATATATATATATATATATATATATATATATATATATATATATATATATATATATATATTCCTACTATGGAAGTCAATGAGACCAGAAAGTGTGTGGTTGCTGATATTCTTCTAAATATCAGAAAATCTGAATATATTCGAAAACGGTAAAACCCAACTGTTTAACTCTGAGGGAGTGGTAAAATGAGAAAAAAGTGGAGTATCCCTTTAAATAATTTAATAAACACCTATTACAATAAGCACTTAACTCAAACATAACTATCAATACTAAAATAACTAGAGAACAGACTAAAAAAAATCAGCTTGAAAATGCTATCTCATGAAATAAAGGTGAATCCGTAATGTATTTACAATTTAAAGGTACACTGTTGTTTCGCCTGTCAGTCATGGAAGTCTGCTGGTTGAAAGCTTCCAGATGGCAACATTAAATCCAGGAGGAAATACAATTCTAGAGAAAGATCAAGTGGAGATTCATGAGTGCAAAGGACAAAGTTTGAGCATGCACACGTAATATATGAGGTATAGCTAAACCATGCATATTTGAAAGTGCGAGTCCAGTTTTGTGCTAGAGTAAATAAAATCTGCCTGCGAATCTCTGCGGAGAGATTTGTTACATGGATGAACTCTAGTGTTACAAATGTGCTCTCGGCATTTGTCATTAAAATAACGGCATTGCAGGGGCGTCAAATGAACAATAAAAATGGGATGAAAGTCGTGTCTGAAAGCTGCAATCTTTTTTTTTTTTTTTTTTTTTTTAATTGGATAAAATGAATGGAGAATATCTCAGTTTTTTTCCATGGGTGCTCGACCATTTCCATGGTGTCGGTGCCTATGCGATCAGAAATACTTTGTATCTCCACCCTCAAGCTCAGACAATGAATTATTTAAAATAACCTGCAGCTACACTAAGTGGTAATGCAAGATGAAAGAATAGCATGAAATGGGTTTTGTTCTTCAGGCAGTCTGGTGAGAATAATCCTAGCAAATAACAGTGTTTGGCACATGCATGAAGACATTTTTACATTTCCTAGTTTGCTTGTTTATTTGAGATATAAACAAGAAGTGCATTTGCCTTTTGTATGAGCTTTTAGATGATGATGATGATGGTGGTGTGCACGTGTCAAACCTGATAAACTTATGTTCATCAGCCAAAATCATCAGGCAAATTATTGACCCCTAAATCAATCTATCACGAATGATGTGTATGTAAATAAATACGTACATTCAGATTAGTTATATTATTTGTGAACTGCAAAAATAACTTATTATAATAATTGGCAGAAGATTCATCTGCATACTTCTGATTACAGACTTTGGTGTCATGGTAAATCTGTGCATGTGCGGTGCAAATCAGAGAAGCGGGAGACTTTTGCATTTTTATCCATTGCTCTCCATTTAATCTCATTGTGTATGCGAAACAATTAGCATACATTAGTATAGATCTCATTAACTGTATGCATTTGCTTCTCACTCAACGTATTGGGGGAGAACACATTGCTTTAAAATAAGTTTGTAGGCGACAGTCATAGGATTCTGTTGTGTCTGGAATTGCTGTTGTTTCTGAGCTGTCTAAAGACATCAGGGAAAACAAACAGCAGGAATAAAGCCTGAATCAGAGCGTTTCATGGGTTGGTGATCCTGTGTTCCAACATCAGTCCTCATCTTGTTCTGCCTAGCCGGCAAACTCCCATAGATCACTGCTGACCTTTTCGTTTTCCATGTGAATGTTTGGCAGGCTGGACAACTCACGTGAACATCATTCATGCCATGCTACAGTGTACGTGTCAATCACATTGCTGTATCTGAAACACAAGATGAATTATTTCTTGAGGAGGATGCGACCGGAGAGAAAAAGGTGCCTTTATTTTACTTATACTAGCTAACACTCCAGTACAGCAAGTTTTTTTTTTTTTGTTTTTTTTTTGAAACGGTTAGTATTCATATCCAAATTTTAGCCTATACCATACATGGATGTAGATTTGTGTATGAACGTCAAGGATATTTACTAAAGCATGAGTAGTGCATGTTTCCGTGTCAGGTTTGCGTTTGTAAAATATTTCCTTTTACTTTCATAAATGAAATTAACAGTTGCAAGCTAGCTATACATTTTTTTTCTTATTATTATTTTTTATCAGAACAAGGTACATTGACAGTATTCAGTGAGATAACACTATTACAGGTTTTGCTTTTTCAAAATTTCGCTAGCTTTACAATTTTCAATAAAATAATCTTCATTGTACTGTTTGGTCTTTTTATTCAGAGCGCATGTCCTTAAAGTGAGTTGTGTGTAATTAATTTCAGTGCATGTTTCAAAAACATTGGTCAGAATGGAATTGCCCCGTCTCATATTCACCCCATTGGTTGAGCCAGTGTTGCTATGTCAGGCTAGAACTGTTTTGAAAACAGCACAGAGTCTGTATTTTAGGGAAAATCAACCTGCAAACGGATTATAGAAGTAATAGTATCATAAAACAATGACAAACTTTAATTTTAGAAACACTTTTCAAACAAGACAGATTCACAGTGAAGACAACACAATTTACATATGGGACATTGCTTTAGTAGTTTAGCCCCTTAACTGTCACCCCCCCCTTTTTGAGAATGCGGGTTAAATGCACTATTCACACTTAAATGGTTGTAATTCAAGAATGCCTTGGAATATATACCCAAGTTTGGTCTTGTTTTAAAGAAAACACTCAGCTGATTATTGCTGAAGTGAAAACACTTCAAAAAATGAAAGTATGAAAAAGTTATGGAAGTTTTAATTCACAGTAAATCAAATATACTGTACTATATATTTTTTATTTTATATAAAATATATATTTTACAAAATATTTTTACTCTAAAATTACTATAAAATCAAAGCCATAAATCTAACCAAGTTATGTTCCAAATTTGAAGTTGATATCACAAAAATTGAAGTTCCCATGAGATTTTGTTTAGGCGTAGTACCAAAAATAGCCACCGGGTGCCATTGAATTCCATTGAATTTAGTTGTATACATTCTGCCTTAACAAATTAATACATTTCTGTCCAAATATCAAAATTTGTCACAAAATTTATATATTTTGTCACAAAATTTGGAACCTTGAGACTCAGACCTGTCTGACAATATGTGTTTTGTCAAGATTAGAAAAGGTTTTGATCATAAATTATGAAATATAAGGATGCCCAAAAGGGGAGGAGCCTCATAAAATAAGTACCGTTTCTATGGTAACGCAACATTCAATTATAAAATGGTTTTCACAGGATGGATTCTGAGTTTATAAGCTTTCAAATGATACCTAATTTATGATAACTACTAAAATATGTGATATAATAAAAAAAAGTTGATAAAAAATATTATTCAATTTTAGAGGATAATATATACATATATATTATAATTTTTAGAGGATAATGTTATACTATACTTTTTATTTTTTATTGAAAAATACTAGATTATATGTTTTATTATGAACTTTTAGCATAAAAACAAGTTTCAATGATTAAAAGTGGGTTCATCAACTTTTTGTGACAAAGGTCAGACCTCCTGTTATGACGCAGATTTTTTTAGGTGCACTCTGGTCATAAATTCATTAATTACTCCTCCTACATAATTTTTAACACAAAACAGGGGTCGAATATTTAATAAGAAGTCTTAGACCTTTCCAAAAATATATAATTTGTCATAATTAGATTAGGATTTAATAGAAATATAGTGAAGTAAACTTAGGCGTCCCGGTACCGGGACGGTGACAGTTAAGGGGTTAGATTTTATTCATAATTAATCTGATTGTCCTACACATGTACAGTAAATTTATCTCTCGGGATGGCCTATATATAGTCAGGAACGGTATTGTCACAAAACCTGACACTTCTAGCTGCAGTGGGTAACCTAGTTTTGTGCGTAGATTTTGTTTGTTGGTTTTCTTCCTGCTTTGAAAGCGCGTTATCCAAAACACACACACATATATAGTGCTTTTTAGAGACAAAGCTTCATTGAAGGAGCAAAGTGTAGAGCTATTGTTCTACAATCCCAACTAAACAGAGCTCCTCTCTGTGTCCCCTGGTGCTGACACATTGCCTGCCTCTTGGTGGTTTCCCCTGTTTTTCTCTCTTCTTCTTCATCTCCCTTTCCATCTGACCCCAACACTCGTCCCATTCCTTTCACTTTTTCCTTCTACTTCTCTCCCAACCCATTTCTCAGCTTTCTCTCTTTTCATCTCATCTATGTCATTTCTCCCCTCTTCTCTTGTTCCCTCCCATCTTCCCTCCTTCACTGAAGGTTTATTTTCCCTCTTTGTGCCGCAGCCGAGCCTTCATCTCTGCTGCCGGAGCTCCATTGGCAGGCTGCCAAAGCCTGTTAGTACAGAAACCTGCCCATTCCTCAAAAACAATCCACTGCACTTGCTTTAGGACTCAGCCCATCGTTTCAGCCAGGCCATTAGACTAGAATCATCCCAGCAGCTTTGTTTGTAAAAAAAGAATACTGAGGGGCGAATTCAGATATCAGTTGTGACTCTATAGTATTTCAGCACAGAAGCCTGTTTTGCATTCACCAATCAACTGCATCCAACTTAACCAGACAATATTTACTCTGCATGGTGTTCAGAATCTGTCATTCTTTTGTCTGGAAAAATGCCAGCTTTCTTTTTCAAAAGTTATCATTAACGTTGCGCTAGTACGGAGGTAAAATGTATTTTATTTAAAAGAGATATGATGTACATTTTGTAGTGATCACTGTGGCAGTAAATCAACAAATGATCAAAAGATAGGGATTACAACCATGCATGCTGTGTAGATGAGTTCTTTTTAAAGAGCCAAATCAGGAATCACTGCAGTGGTGTATGTCGCCACAAAGTATGTCAGTTCTCTGTAGTCTGCTTTATCATCCACAACTGAGCACTCAGGAATTACCTGCTATATTTGAAGAGTTCAGATGCAAAAGCCTCTAAATGCCATTTGAAATTTTCTTCTTTAATGATGATTTTTATCTAACTTGTATATTTAAGTTCAGTAATTTCACTTAAATGGCATTGATAATTACCTATTAATTGTTATTTAAGTGAAATTACTGAACTTAAATATACAAGTTTGATAAAAATCATCATTAAAGAAGAAAATTTCAAATGGCATTTAGAGGCTTTTGCATCTGAACTCTTCATTTGCAAATGTACCTATTTAATTGTTTGTTGTTATTTAATTTATTCATAATTTGTCATATAGTACTTTTTACACACACCCACAGTAGCTTAAATGAATTCATTTCTCTGGGATGACCTACGCACGTACTACTTTTAAAGAGCTAGACGTGTTACTGAGTCAACATATTTCGTTGATCCTGGAACAACATTCCTGTCTGAAAATTTAATCATAACCATATCCCTAACCTAACCATACCCATAACTTGTCCTTAAAAGCAGATGGAAATGGTGAATAACACTGGTTTAGAGGAATTTAGCATGGTTGTAAGCCTAAACTTGGCATAAACTGAAACTTGTCCCTCAAAAAGGATTTTAAATTTGATTGGAATACTTCTCCAGGATCAACAAAGATGTTGACCCAGGAACATGTTGCACTGCAAAATCAGGTTCGGCATTACCTAGTCAGAAACAGTGTCTATTAATGTGTAACTTAGTATTTATATTTTTTTTATTATTATAATTTAGTTTTATAGATATGTAATATGAAAAAAGAAAATTTCAGTTTACTTGATTATTTGACTTTAGGATCATACCTCCTGATATCTTTCCTACTGTAAATGACAGATGTTGGGTCTGACACACAGGATGTAATTGAACATGGGGGTTTGCTAGTGTCCTCAAAGATCCCAACCCCCAACTGTTCAAGGCACCTGTTAAACAAAAGATGCTGAGCTGAGAGAAAATGTCCCTGTTGGTAATAAACCAAAGCATTAACTTATTATTATACATTAACTTAAAGTAGCAAAACTCTAATTTTGATTTTATCAGCTGTGTAATAAGTTTATTCATGAGGGAAGAACTTTTAAAAAGTTATTTAAAAGGACCAATGTATCAGGTTGCAACAGTCAAGCAAACCAAATTATTTAAATTCTCAAAAGAATACACTAAAACATCTGAATCTCGTGTTTCACGTTCATGCAATTATGTTTAATAGATGCACTGTATGGATAATTCACATTCAAGTGAAATATACCCAGTAAATTGAATTATAGCAGAGCATAAAAAGTGTATGAACTAGACCAAGCTCCACTATTTTAAACAGCCAATTAATATTATAGCACCATGGGCTTATATGAAAGTTAACGCAGTGTCATTTTTGTGTTTTTTTCTACTGAGCTGAGCAGAAGATAAGCTGATAAACTAATGATATACTCACAGTATGGTTTCAATCATCAAACTAATTGCACTTGTCTGTGCCCAGGGCAACAGTAAACTTTTTTTTTTTTTTTTTTTTTTTTTTGAAAGCTGTTAATTGAGACCTCTGAGAAACTTGCCCTTTTGCATCCGCCTTGTATTTAATCCGAACTGCATGACTTATAATGTCTACAACCATGGCATTTTCATTTGAGTTACTGAATCATCTCTTGGTGAATGTCCCCAGAGACTATAAATCATAAACTGGATCTATATCATACTGGACATATATCCTGGATCTAATCTGATGTAATACTCAAAGAAGTAAAAAAGTAAGAGTCTATCTGACTGAAAACCAAAATACAAAAAGCATTTAAAGATTCGACATTATGAAGCGTTACAATGAATATTATTATTTATTTTCTAGTGAACTCTATGAGCGTCGCATCTGCTACTGGCATATCTAATATCTTTTGAAAATTGGAATGACAAATGGATACCTCTTAAAAAATACAAATAGGTTTTGTGGCAAAGCGAGTAAACTGAAAACACATCTCAAAAACTCATATTGTGCATTTTTATTTCTCTATTCATATAAAATATAGCCAATAAATTGCAGAAGAACAAGTAGTATAACAGTTGGGACCTAAGTCAGAGGAAATATTGCCATGGGAGAAAAAAAAAAAATGCTATGACTCAAACTAGCTACATGGGCCTCCTTCAAATTGACTGTTCACTCCGTAGATTTAAATCATTTAAATCTATTTTAAGAAGTGTCCCATGATCACCAAGGTTTCCTTTATTTGATTAAAAAATGCTGTGTAATATTGTTATTTGGTTTTCTATGTTAATATGTAATGCATTATTGCAATCAAAATGCTCAATTTTCACCATCATTACTTTGATTGAACATTTTGATTTGATTGAACATTTCTTATTAGTATCAATGTTGAAAACAGTCATGCTGTTTTTGTAGATACCAAGTCCAAAGGAACAGCATTTATTTTAAATACATTAACAGTAACAGCAACATTATACATGACTTTACTTTCTTTTTTTAAACATTTTTGAATAAAAGTATTATTATTATTTTTTTTTCTGAATAAATATATTAGTATTATTACCACACATTTGCACAGTAGTGTACAATTATGACTTTTTGCAAAAAAAAAAAAAAAAAAATGTATCCAGCATGACAGAGTTAATAAACTAAAAAAAAAAAAATAAAAAAAAAATATTCAACAGTTAGTTCTTGAATTTGATTGGACAATCAACATTCCAAAAAGTGCTGATTCAAAATCCAACAAGTTATTATTGATGAATAATTTTGATAAAGGTCATTCTTGCTCTTTCGTGGTAATACAGATAGGTTGTTCAATATTTATGAGGCTCATTGTTGTGGTGGACACAATATAAACATTTCAAAAGGCCTGGCATATTGTTTGGACGCAATCTCACCCCACATATTGAAGCACCATATTTAGTATTGATATTATTCATTTTTGGCTGATCATTGACTTGTCAATCAAGCAGTAGCGGTTGCCCGCTGAATTTGCACTAATCTTAGTTACACAAGCTCCATTTCTTGTGCAGTCACAGACTGAACTGCAAAAAAAAAAAAAAAAAAAAAAAAAAAGTTTTGCACACCTCTGCCCTCTGTAGCCACCCATCTGTTCCACTGCACCCCTCTTCTCTGTTCCTCTGCATGGTTCATCCAAGTATCTCAGGGCAGGTGTCCAAGCCAGAAGGGTCACTGCTGCCTCCCGGAAAGGCCATTTCCCATTCCCTCGGCTCACTCCTGGGATGCACGGCTACCAATTTAGTGTTTACCGTCACAGCCCTTCACCTATCTCATTATCCCCGACTCAGAACTGCTTTGAGTCGAAAAGGGAAATGGGTGAGAGACCATCGACCACGGCCAATCAGAGTTTGGTCTGCGACTAACTATAACAGCAGATGTTGTTAAGGGCTTGATAAAGGGTTAGAAGGTAGTTACAGGGGAGTGTGACACACTTTTGGAAGATTTTTTTTTAAATCCTTCGCTAGTGAATAGAGCGAGATAGATTGTGGAGTTATTTTCTGTTCTGGAAAAGGCATGATAGTGAATGTAGATTGGATGATGGCTGGAAGCTTAAAAGACATGTATACACGCATGCACCACCGACAAACACACACACACCTCCATCCCCTCGCTCTGTGGAAATGGCCCTATGTGCTCTGAACACTAAATCAGGTTAAGCCTCCACTGTCTCCCGGCTAGCAGAGCACTTCATCACTCACACGGCAGACAATGCCACAGCAGAGGACAATCCCTCCTCTCTCTGTCTGCCTCTGCATGTGCATACTAATAGACATGAGTTGTAAAATCCTTCCAACATTTTTTTTGTGTCTCTGTCTGATCTTTACAAAACCACCTGGTGCAGTTTTGAAATGACTTTCGTATATGAAGTTCACAGAAACACGTTTTTGTACTGTTTTGTTTTGCATGTCATACTTTGAACGCATCAGATGTGATTAACCCTCATGCTCTGCTGAGATTGACATTCATTTCTGTGCGTTTGTGATCTTAGAGATCCCAATTTGAACACATCCCTCTGATCCAATTTAAAAGCCGGTAGGCAGATATAACCGTAGGCCGATAGTATCATATTTGATTTATGAATTCTAAGGCCTCTAAATTATCCCGGTATATTTTTCTGTTTATATGAAAAATCAGGTAGATTTAACAATACTGTGGCTGAATTGTGTATATGATATATATTGCGATGTTATGAGGAACTATATGCCCTTCTCCACTGGCTTTCAGCATTTCTACGGATGCTGATTTTTAGAAGGAAACTATAATTCGCTCTTCCACTTATTCTTCTGAATCAGTTTTTGGTTCAAACCAGCCCGTTCTCATCCCAAGACGTCATATGACGCTTTTTGACGCCATACGTCAACATCCGACGTTTCAGGGGTACCCTATCTAATCCTAACCCTACCCCAGACCTAAACCTACCCACGTCATCTAACTGACGCTAAAGGTAAAGCATCAGTTGGATGACGCCCTAGGATCGTCATCTAACTGACGTTAAAGGGTACCCTAAAACGTTAGATGTTGACGTATGGTCAAAAGCATCAGTTAGATGTCTTGAGATGAGAATGTTTTGTTCAAACATATCGTCACTGCCCGATGAAACTCACGTATGTCCAAAACGGTTACTTTTCAGGAAGTGAAAAAAAACAAAACAAAAAAAAAAAACCATGTAATTTCAAAAGCAGCTGAACATAGCATTTTCATGCTTGGTACAACATCTTTAAATGTAACCATATTCTTGCCAGTGTCATGATATAATCCACAGTTGACCCAAAATCAAGTTTAAATGGACATACGTGCATATTGTACAGTAAGGATGGTCAATACGCGTTCTTCCGATCATTAATTAGAATGACCAGATCACGTTTCATATTGACAGATGAATAGGCTACGCTCAATTTATTAAATAGCCTACGCCTCAGTTATCAAATACGCTCAGTTTATTAAATGTCTCTTGCAAACTATGAAGAGACAATGAATCAATACACTGACATGGCGATGCTAGACTGATACTTTTGTTTACACAATCCCGTAATTTTGTCACTCCTCTCCACTATGTCTGGCATCAGGGGGGGAACGTTTACCTCGATAAAGTTAGGCCTACTGTAAAGGAAAGTCTTCAGAACAGTTGTCAAAACCAAAAGTTTGATGATGCTTTACCTCACAGTGTTATTCAGAGCTTTCAGACCCCATTTACACCTGGTATTAAAATGAGATCTGTATCCAGATAAGTTATCCGGATAATAAAGTAAAGTTGAATGAGTGGATCAGGAATTCTGAGCTTGTGCGATTGACTAATATGCATATTCATCCTAAATGAAGCAAGAGTGTGCAGTTACATTCAAGCTAATACATTTTTTTTCCACAGGAAAAAAACATTTAAACGTGTTTTACAATTATTAACTATATGAGGATCTTTACAAGTCCGATTGATTTGCATTACAAGATATCAGAACTACTTCTTACTCTTTGGCCATACAAATAACATCTGCACCAAATTGCATATTTTTGCTCAGTTTGGCACTAAAATTAGTTTGGAGCCCTAGCATGCCAAATACGCATTCAACTCCCTCTAATTGTATGTAAGTGTGAACTCATGAAATAATGTTAACATTTTGTGGAGGCCATGAAAACGAGAACCACAAATCACAAGGTCAACGCTTGTTTCCCTCGTTATTCATTCTCATTAGATTAGATAAAACATGAAGCATCAAGCCGATACATGTTAAGTATGTTTTTCATGCCTGTGGGGTCTCCCAAAGAACAAACAGACCATAAGACAAATAATTAAACAGGCTCATGCATGTGCACATGTAAACAGTAGTCTTCACAAATGAAGTTTATGAAGTTTCAACGCATTCTCATTCTTTAACGTCATGTAGAACGCTATATGACAAAACGGCGCTATACTACGCACATGGCACCCGTTATCGTTAATATAACACGTGCTTTGAGGGCTAAGTTTAGGTGTGGGGTAGGGTGTGCGTGTCATATTTACGCTAAAGGATTTATAACGTCTTGGGTTCGCGTGTTATATTAACGATAAAGGGTGCCATGTGCGTAGTATAGCGCCGTTTTTGCATATAGCGTTCTATATGACGTTAAAGGATGAGAACGGGCTGGAAGTTTGCCTTTAAGGGATTACATCATAATGATTAAATGTATAATATTTTTTTGTACGCATTGACAGTGCCACCAGTAAACTTCATGTTATTCTGTATGATTATTCCTTACATGAATCCTGGAGCAGTGTGAGTTTTATAATATCATGAGAGCACATGAGAGTGTTTGGTCAGCGAGCAGGAGTTCATTGACTCGGATGGCTTCTAGTTGAGGGATCTTGATGTCAGGTATGGCAGAGTTTTGTTTACCTGACCTTGAGTCTCTCAGTGTCTGTGTCTCTCCGACTGTGTGGATTAGCTACTCTTTCCCCTGAGGTAATCCTCTCTCGCTCGCTCCCTTGCACGCGCTCTGACAAGCGTACGCACACACTCTCTTCCTCCCCAACAACCTCACACTCACACACACACACACAAAAGATTTAATTGCCCCTCACTGATCTAAAGTCTCAGTCCTTAAGCTCAGTCCAGGGTGGCAACACCATCTCAAAAGGACCTCCACTCTTGCCAGGTCGGCTTTGTCTCCATGTACACCTGAAGGTGCCAAATGCCACATGATCATCTATCAACTTGTCTCCAATGGCTCTGTGAACACAATGGAAGGAAAAGTAGGAGTTCTTCCAATAAAGAAGGAGCCTAGACGATTCTGTCATTACATGCCCAATGCAGGTGCAAGGTCTAATTGTTGCAAATTACAGTGGATATGCAGCGCAAACCGCAATGCGACGCTCCATCACTCCAACCCACGCCCCCTGTGCTCATTTGAGTGAACGGTAAAACTTTGAACGATACTTTACTTTCTGCTGTGAAAGAAGGTACCATAATGCAAGTGTCTTTTAAAGAACATCTGCTATTGAAAGGTTAATTAAGTGCATTGTATGGGCAGAGGACACTTATGTCATGCTCTGAATTGAACTAAATGCACAGAGATCCACATTCACACAGTCTTGGAAGCTCTGAAAACACTCATTTACTGTAGTGCTGTGTTTGAACTGTTTTCATAGCTTGTGCTTCGCTACTTGTCAGAAAGCATTTAATCCAAATTGTCATTTAAAAGCAGCTTGCATACTTTGGTGGAGCATTTCTACTTGAACAGTGTGACTAAACATTTGACTACTGTGAATGGGCATTTATGACAAAAATGGCACCTCTAAATTTCTCTTTACATAACTACTAATGTCTATGTTACTGTTTATTTCATGTGGTCTGCTTCCATTTTTTATTTTTTTTTTAATACTATGACTACTACCATTACTAATAATTATTAGTATACATTTTTAATTTGATCAGTTTTTCTAATAAATTTATCCTCACTTGGAGGGACATGTTTCTGAACCCCATCGACAGTTTTAATGTGTATAGTTATTCGTTTATTTTTTTTTCATGTTTCGGGTTTATGAAATTATGGCAGAAAGTCAAGGATTTAAGAATTAGAATGCTCTTTCCAGCTTGCGAAACAAGTTTTGAGTTTTTTTTTAGAAATATGTTTTCATACTAGGCTGAACTCTTATCTACAAAGATTAAGAAAAAATAGATTCCTCATGATGACCCCTTTAACGAATCAACAGATTTGTGAAATATAAAAGCAAACATTAGCACCTAATTTTGGATTTTGAAGTAGCTATTAACTTAATGATAATTTGCCCTTGTCGTTGTCAGCAGTGTGCTCTGAGGTCTTTGTTTGTCAAGTTAATGATCGTTAATGAGAGCGTTAAGCCTCTCTCACTTGAATTAATTAAAACATAATCCTTGTGATTGTGACAATCTCCTGCTATGACGATGGCACTATGTCTGACAAGGGCTTGTTTGTGCACCCATGCTAATAAAGCACTTGTTCAGAGAGGAGTGCTTAGAACAGTTTTCTAATTTGAAGTTTCGTGGTCATTAAAATGTGTGAAGTAATGAAGTAATTGTTGTGCATTTGGTTTTCAATCACAAGTGGTGCAAAGTTTGTGTGTTTTAGATAAACAAGAAAACAAGTGTGAAACCTACAATATACTCAAGAGTTGTTGGGGGGTTTTTTTTCCGGTAAAGTAGGATCTACTGGCGTGTTTTAAAGGGCAACTTGATACTATAATTAG